>NW_023358012.1:0-284 GCF_001411555.2 Juglans regia
TGAATTTATTCATTGTGAGTTGAGTTTTACTCCTCTTGTTCTTAATTGAACTTTTAAACTTATCAAAGGTAAATCACAACCTTTGTGGCGTTCCTCCTTTGTAACGCCACAAAGTTCAATTTATCACATATTTATCATATTTGATCTTCATCCTCTAGCCATAGCAGATAACAATCCAGTAGAGTCAGTACAACTATTTTCCAACTGGAAGTGAAGCTCCGAGAGCTCACTGAAAAATGAGTTCGCAGTCGTATATTTGGATCCAGATAGTCGCATGGTTATCT
>NW_023358013.1:0-289 GCF_001411555.2 Juglans regia
TTCGGCCATATAGAGTTTTGATGGTTGTGTTTAGTTTTAAATTTTTATGAATTGATATTTGAGTTTAGGACAAAATTTACATAAGGTATGTAAATTTTGGTGATTTTTGAAGTTATGATGCAAAATCCTTAAGTTAGGGGTAGAATGGTCATTTTCCCACATGTAGAGGGTAAAATGGTAATTTTACTCTAAGTTGATATTTTTCCATATTCCTAATTGTTAGTGATTAAGTTCTAATTTTTAGAAATCACTACTTTCAGTTTCCCGTAATCGCACTTGAGTTTTGTCT
>NW_023358014.1:0-278 GCF_001411555.2 Juglans regia
CCTTTCCATGGGCGCCAGGGGCATGCCCATGTGAGGGGGGCGGCATGGTCAGCCCTCCTGGCTGACCATGTTGGGGCTTGCATGCCCCCCCTAAAGAGCATTTAGAGCCAAATCCCAACCGGCAGGAGGAAACATCAAATGTCCGAAGAAACATAAAGGCCTTTTTTATCGAAATACTTTGAATTTGGACGAGATTTTTTGCAGGCATGCTTAGAAAAATCATATCTTGAAGTAGGAGCAAGCCTCACAATTTTTCGACATCGGGATTTTTTTATTTA
>NW_023358015.1:0-283 GCF_001411555.2 Juglans regia
TATGATCGCACCCATCAAACTAATTACTTAAAATTCATATAATCCTTGAGCGACATACTAGCGTCCTTCCGATCCCAATCCAAACGGAGATCTGATCCAAACCCATGGCTACGCGATGGGCAGGGCGAGATTTCTCGAAAAATCCACTCCCGAGTGGTCCTTCTTGTCAATTTATCTCGCAAGGCGGAAAAAACAAAAACGAGGGGTGCAACACGAGGACTTCCCAGGAGGTCACCCATCCTAGTACTACTCTCGCCCAAGCACGCTTAACTGCGGAGTTCTG
>NW_023358016.1:0-284 GCF_001411555.2 Juglans regia
AAGGTGTCCTAAAACAGATCCAAGCTTCAAACTCAAGATCACATGGGTAAACATCAACCAAAACATAAATTTAGCCAAGAACATCATCACTTTGGCCTAACCGAATATCTCCTTCCATAAAATTTCATATGTTCGAAACTAACATCCAATATCTTCAAAATAACATTCTAACATGTATATAAGATGCTTAGGATCTTCCAATAAAAATATCAAAGCCATTGGAATAAGATTAAACCATAAAAGATTTAAACTTTCTCAAAACAGAAACTGTTTTTCCTCTTCCA
>NW_023358017.1:0-267 GCF_001411555.2 Juglans regia
ACATGCAACATTTCGTAACATGGCATACCATATAACAGACAACATTTCTTAACGTGGCGTAACATGTGACAATGAATATTACATGACAAGAAATACATGTAACAAATGGCATACTTAACTAAACATGACATACTTGCAATGTATAGCATGTATAGCAATACGTGACAGAATATCTTGTGTAACAGATAAATAATTCATGACAGAATAAATTCTGTGTAACAGATAAATATGTAATGACTTGGCATGGCACATATGATAACATGCATA
>NW_023358018.1:0-285 GCF_001411555.2 Juglans regia
AATTGTCCAAAAGCACGAGACAAGTGTTCGCCCCCGTTCATGCACGTCGGGTGGCAACATTGGGGGGCCATGTTGTGAGTGTTGTATTGCAATCTTTTGAGGCAACAAGGAAGATTGCTTTTGTAGAGTTTGTGTGATCTACGGTGCTCTTCGTCGGACCTTTGTGTGCTTGACATGGTAGGCAAAGCACCACGGGTGTGTCGCGGCGTGCCTTGGGGCAAGCCATGGGCCAAGCCATGGGGAGCCATGGGGCTTGCCACGGGGCTGTCAAGGCAAGCCATGGGG
>NW_023358019.1:0-266 GCF_001411555.2 Juglans regia
AGAAATGGTACTTTGTTATATGGTTACATTATTATTTTGATAAATGGTTACAAGATTAGTGTTCTCGAAAAGAAAGAATACAAATGGGACAAAAATGTGTTTTCAGTCGTGATATGAACCCGTGGGAAAGGAATCCCTTGAACCCACAGTCAATTTGAAAACTCCCCAAGAAAGCCAAAATCAAGTCAACGGATGGAGAACCTAGACCCGATGAGAACTCGTTTCAAGAACCTAGATTATATTAAAATCTAGACCCGTTGAAGAAC
>NW_023358022.1:0-3084 GCF_001411555.2 Juglans regia
AGCCCCGTGGCAAGCCCCATGGCTTGCCTTGCCAGCCCCGTGGCATGCCCCACGGCTTGCCTTGACAGCCCCGCTCGCACGCCCCATGGCTTGCCTTGACAGCCCCATGGCATGCCTTGGCAGCCCCGTGGCAAGTCCCATGGCTTGCCTCGACAGCCCCGCGTGCACGCCCCATGGCTTGCCTTCACAGCCCCATGGCAAGCCCCATGGCCTGACTTGACAGCCTGACTTGACAGCCCCATGGCATGCCTTGACAGCCCCGCGGGCATGCCCCATGGCTTGCCTTGACAGCCCCATGGCACTCCCCATGGCCTGCCTTGACAGCCCCGTGGCATGCACAGCGAGGTTAGCACGGTGCCCACGGGCGATGCCTTGACAGCCCCATGGCCTTTTGCCCTCGTGAGGCTCCATGGTGAACGGCATGCACAACAGGTTAGCACTCCAAGGTCCACTCCGGGGCCATGCCTGATTGCACCCATGGTTCTTCCCTCGATGTACCCCATGCACAATGAGGTTACACTCCAGGCTCCACCTGGCTTGTCTTGGCACTGAGCTGGCTTGCCCGCATGTACCCCACCCACGCCCCGTGGCTTGCCTTGACAGCCCCGTGGTTTGCCCCATGGCATGCCTTGACAGCCCCGCCGGCACGCCCCATGGCTTGCCATGGCAGCCCCATGGCTTGCCTTGACAGCCCCGTGGCAAGCCCCATGGCTCCCCATGGCTTGGCCCATGGCTTGCCCCAAGGCACGCCGCGACACACCCGTGGTGCTTTGCCCACCATGTCAAGCACACAAAGGTCCGACGAAGAACACCGTAGATCACACAAACTCTACAAAAGCAATCTTCCTTGTTGCCTCAAAAGATTGCAATACAACACTCACAACATGGCCCCCCAATGTTGCCACCCGACGTGCATGAACGGGGGCGAACACTTGTCTCGTGCTTTTGGACAATTGAAACCACTCAAATTGGTTTCCTAAATTCATTCCAATACATCTTGGATGTGTTCCAAGCATCACCTATCGATTTTTGCCTATTTTCGATTTTTTTTGATTTTTCGGATTTATTTAATCAAAAAAATTAAATAAAAAAATCCCGATGTCTAAAAATTGTGAGGCTTGCTCCTACTTCAAGATATGATTTTTCTAAGCATGCCTGCAAAAAATCTCGTCCAAATTCAAAGTATTTCGATAAAAAAGGCCTTTATGTTTCCTCGGACATTTGATGTTTCCTCCTGCCGGTTGGGATTTGCCTCTAAATGCTCTTTAGGGGGGGCATGCAAGCCCCAACATGGTCAGCCAGGAGGGCTGACCATGCCGCCCCCCTCACATGGGCATGCCCCTGGCGCCCATGGAAAGGGCGTGTGCCACGCCCCCCATGCCACCGGCGGGGGGGTATCGCCTCCACCGCCGCCGGCGGTGGTTGTGGCGGCGGCCGCCGCCGGCCGACCATGTCCCGACGACCGTTTTTTGGGCTCGTTTTCGTGGGGGTGATTCCTACATTCTCGATTGCTTTCTAGCAACAAGCTTGTGCTTTAGGGACGGATTTGGCGGCACCTAGTGCCACGCATGGGCTTGTTGATGGGGGCAATCGGTCGTGCTAGGGGCTTTCTCACGTTGGCTAGCCCTCGGGTGCTCTAGTCTACACCATGGCGGTTGGGCCTATTTGTTTGGATGCCTCCTTTGCAACATGCTTGTGCACGGCGGATGGTGTTATGGCTCCCAGTGCTACGCGCATTGTTGCTCTCGGGGGTATCCGGATGATGCTGGCCTCGCTTCCATGTGGGGTCGGATTCGCCACGCACCGCTGGGCTGCAAGGATTCCACATTCTCGCTGTTTTCAGCAACAAGCTTGTGCTTTAGGACTTGATTTGGTGGCACCTAGTGTCACATGGGCTTACATGGTAGGGGCAACCTATCGTGCTAGGGCTTTCTACTTGGCTAGCCCTCTACTCTAGTCTGTTCCACATGGCTAAGTTAAATTTATTTGTTTGGATGCCTCCTTTGCAACATGCTTGTGCACGGCGGATGGTGTTATGGCACCCAGTGCTACGCACATTGTTGCTCTCGGGGGTATCCGGATGATGCTGGCCTCGCTTCCATGGGGTTTGACGGGCATCTCCATTTTTCATTTGACATTTGGTTGGCCGCATGGTGGCCGGGCCTGTGTGTTTGTTTGCTTCCTCTTTGACGTAGATGTGCACGGCGGATGGTGTTATGGCACCCAGTGCTACGCACATGCTTCATTGAGGTGGCTCCCGGACCTTGATGGCCTTGTTCCCATGGGGTTGAACCTTGATACGGTTTCCTTCTTGATGCGTTGATCTTCGTGGGGGTTCGATCCTCGTGCATGGCATCCTTGAGGTGTGAGTGTGGCATGGGGTTTGGGGCTTCTTAGCACTAGATTCCTACGCGTGCTCTCGGCCGACGATGGGTTGTTTGCTGGTTTGGCTTGGCTCCCAAGGGGTTGAGACCTCAACAACTGTCCCCATTGTTACTATTTTCTCTTCTCTTATTTCCCATGCCTAGCGGGGCAGGCTCGACACCACACAATGCTTCCACACGCTCAGCTAGCCTTGTGCTTGGTTGGGGTGTGGTTCAACTTGTTTGATGTTGTGGTCTGGCGGACGTAACGGCGTGTGAGTGGTGACAAGGTTGTATGTCTTGACAGGCTCCGTGCTTGTGCATCGAACTGTTAGGCGTGCTCCTCCTCATTTTTGCTCCTCGTGTGAATAGCATGTTGGGCTACCCAAGGGTTCCTGTGTTGCATACCTACAAAGATGGAATTTGTCCCTCTCGTTGCCCCTTGTCCTTGTCGGTGCTCATCTTTGGGTGCTGGCTGGACTCTGAAGTTGTCCACGCGTTACCATGCAAGCCTTCGAGTTTACGTTGGTTGTCATGGACCATGTGGGCGTTCTCGTGCTCTTGGATGCGGAACATTGTGTTGGTGTGGGGGGGCTCCGGCCTCTTTATCCCAAACCGAGCGTTCTCGTTTGACACGAACGATTGTCGTGCTCGCGTCTTGATCCTATCCTCCTTCCGGAGTGGTAGGTTTACGTGCGGTGCCGGCATCGAGAATGAATGC
>NW_023358023.1:0-254 GCF_001411555.2 Juglans regia
GGAAGGGATGCATTTATTAGATAAAAGGTCGACGCGGGCTTTGCCCGTTGCTCTGATGATTCATGATAACTCGACGGATCGCACGGCCATCGTGCCGGCGACGCATAATTCAAATTTCTGCCCTATCAACTTTCGATTGTAGGATAGAGGCCTACAATGGTGGTGACGGGTAACGGAGAATTAGGGTTCGATTCCGGAGAGGGAGCCTGAGAAACGGCTACCACATCCAAGGAAGGCAGCAGGCGCGCAAATTA
>NW_023358024.1:0-356 GCF_001411555.2 Juglans regia
CCAGACATACGTAACGCTTTAGCTAGTACACGAAAGTGTATACCATGATTCTTCTGTCTATCAATAACTGCATGCATTGCACGATGGATGTGAAGAAGTAGACCATTATCTCGGCAATAATGAGCCAATTAAATAAGTTGTAACTTTTCACAAGTACCTTTTCATTCTTTATAAATAGGGAACCTCATCCACAAATTTATTAACTCCAAATTCTCTACAAAATTTAGAGAAACACCTCATCCATCTCTTTGTCTTTCTTTCTTTGGGTTTTGGCTATTTTATATTGGGTTCGATGATCTCCTTTGATGTGCACCGACGAGGAGATTAACGGGAATTGACGTTGTTGTATCTTGGGA
>NW_023358026.1:0-277 GCF_001411555.2 Juglans regia
AAGTTGTTTCTTTTGGAGTCTAGTTTACGTGGATATCTTATTTGTTCCATTTGGAGATCATTTGATTGGTAAAAAGTTGTTTAGACCCCAGAAAGGTCATTCTGGGCGATAAACTGGAGAGTGTGTTATATTTCGGAGTTTTTGAAAAAGCTAATGAATAGATCTTGGTCCGAAATTTTTATGGAGTACTGTTAACATGTGTATATGATTATTGGTTGAGGATTTGTTGCATGATTAAAAGTTTTGGTGAAATATTTTCTTAGGTCTAGAAACTTAG
>NW_023358027.1:0-284 GCF_001411555.2 Juglans regia
TAACAGTTCGATGCACAAGCACGGAGCCTGTCAAGACATACAACCTTGTCACCACTCACACGCCGTTACGTCCGCCAGACCACAACATCAAACAAATTGAACCACACCCCAACCAAGCACAAGGCTAGCTGAGCGTGCGGAAGCATTGTGTGGTGTCGAGCCTGCCCCGCTAGGCATGGGAAATAAGAGAAGAGAAAATAGTAACAATCGGGACAGTTGTTGAGGTCTCAACCCCTTGGGAGCCAAGCCAAACCAGCAAACAACCCATCGTCGGCCGAGAGCAC
>NW_023358028.1:0-252 GCF_001411555.2 Juglans regia
GTTGCAAAGGAGGCATCCAAACAAATAGGCCCAACCGCCATGGGGTAGACTAGAGCACACGAGGGCTAGCCAACGTGAGAAAGCCCCTAGCACGACCGATTGCCACCATCAACAAGCCCATGCGCGGCACTAGGTGCCACCAAATCCGTCCCTAAAGCACAAGCTTGTTGCTAGAAAGCAAGCGAGAATGTAGGAATCACCCCCACGAAAACGAGCCCAAAAAACGGTCGTCGGGACATGGTCGGCCGGCGG
>NW_023358029.1:0-261 GCF_001411555.2 Juglans regia
GAGGAGGTGATGGTGATGGTGATGGAGGTGGAGGCGATTTGTAGACATATGGAGGAGGAGGTGATGGAGATGGTGGTGGTGGAGATTTATAAAACATAGGGAGGTGGAGGAGATGGTGAAGGCGGTGGTGGAGACTTGTAAACATACGAAGGAGGAGGTGGTGGTGATGGAGGGGGAGGAGACTTGTAAACATATGGAGGCGGAGGTGATGGAGATGGTGGTGGTGGAGATTTATAAACATAGGGAGGGGGAGGAGATGGC
>NW_023358030.1:0-298 GCF_001411555.2 Juglans regia
GACACACCCGTGGTGCTTTGCCTACCATGTCAAGCACACAAAGGTCCGACGAAGAACACCGTAGATCACACAAACTCTACAAAAGCAATCTTCCTTGTTGCCTCAAAAGATTGCAATACAACACTCACAACATGGCCCCCCAATGTTTCCACCCGACGTGCATGAACGGGGGCGAACACTTGTCTCGTGCTTTTGGACAATTGAAACCACCCAAATTGGTTTCCTAAATTCATTCCAATACATCTTGGATGTGTTCCAAGCATCACCTATCGATTTTTGCCTATTTTCGATTTTTTTT
>NW_023358031.1:0-287 GCF_001411555.2 Juglans regia
ACAACACTCACAACATGGCCCCCCAATGTTGCCACCCGACGTGCATGAACGGGGGCGAACACTTGTCTCGTGCTTTTGGACAATTGAAACCACCCAAATTGGTTTCCTAAATTCATTCCAATACATCTTGGATGTGTTCCAAGCATCATGCCTATTTTCGATTTTTTTTGATTTTTCGGATTTATTTAATCAAAAAAATTAAATAAAAAAATCCCGATGTCGAAAAATTGTGAGGCTTGCTCCTACTTCAAGATATGATTTTTCTAAGCATGCCTGCAAAAAATCTC
>NW_023358034.1:0-283 GCF_001411555.2 Juglans regia
TTTATTTAATCAAAAAAATTAAATAAAAAAATCCCGATGTCGAAAAATTGTGAGGCTTGCTCCTACTTCAAGATATGATTTTTCTAAGCATGCCTGCAAAAAATCTCGTCCAAATTCAAAGTATTTCGATAAAAAATGCCTTTATGTTTCCTCGGACATTTGATGTTTCCTCCTGCCGGTTGGGATTTGGCTCTAAATGCTCTTTAGGGGGGGCATGCAAGCCCCAACATGGTCAGCCAGGAGGGCTGACCATGCCGCCCCCCTCACATGGGCATGCCCCTGG
>NW_023358035.1:0-292 GCF_001411555.2 Juglans regia
GAGGAACGCTACAAAGGTTGTGATTTACCTTTGATAAGTTCAAGAGTTCAATCAAGAACAAGAGGAGAAAACTCAACTCACAAATAAAATTCAATATTGTCTAACTCTCAAATGAGGCTACAAAGAGTTTTTAAAGCCAAACCTAATAAAACCCTAGCCAAAATAATGCCCCTTTTACCCAAAATTACCCTTGATGAACAGTACCGGCTACAGTACGCGCGGCTACAGTAACCCCAACAGTAAATTGATGAAACCCTAGTTCCTAAAATGTAATTTTCCAAATAAGCCCTTG
>NW_023358036.1:0-287 GCF_001411555.2 Juglans regia
GAAGTAGGAGCAAGCCTCACAATTTTTCGACATCGGGATTTTTTTATTTAATTTTTTTGATTAAATAAATCCGAAAAATCAAAAAAAATCGAAAATAGGCAAAAATCGATAGGTGATGCTTGGAACACATCCAAGATGTATTGGAATTAATTTAGGAAACCAATTTGGGTGGTTTCAATTGTCCAAAAGCACGAGACAAGTGTTCGCCCCCGTTCATGCACGTCGGGTGGCAACATTGGGGGGCCATGTTGTGAGTGTTGTATTGCAATCTTTTGAGGCAACAAGGA
>NW_023358037.1:0-254 GCF_001411555.2 Juglans regia
TGTCAAACGAGAACGCTCGGTTTGGGATAAAGAGGCCGGAGACCCCCCACACCAACACAATGTTCCGCATCCAAGAGCACGAGAACGCCCACATGGTCCATGACAACTAACGTAAACTCGAAGGCTTGCATGGTAACACGTGGACAACTTCAGAGTCCAGCCAGCACCCAAAGATGAGCACCGACAAGGACAAGGGGCAACGAGAGGGACAAATTCCATCTTTGTAGGTATGCAACACAGGAACCCTTCGGTAG
>NW_023358038.1:0-280 GCF_001411555.2 Juglans regia
AAACAAGAACAAGAGAAACATGAAGGAATAAAAATGACACGAGAATCAATGAAGTTATACGAATGAAAGACTAACAATAAGACAATATACCAACTTGAGTGATGTATGCAGCAGCCCCTTTGATCATAAGGTTTAGTCAACAAATTTCTTTCTTTCTCTTTGTTGTAACTATGTAGCAACTTTGAATATACTACCTTCTCTTTTCTTCATCCCCTTCTTTTTTTTTTGTTTTTTTTTTTTTTCGAATTTTCTTTTCTTTTCTTTTCCTTTCCTTTCTTTT
>NW_023358040.1:0-278 GCF_001411555.2 Juglans regia
GTCGCCGGCACGATGGCCGTGCGATCCGTCGAGTTATCATGAATCATCAGAGCAACGGGCAAAGCCCGCGTCGACCTTTTATCTAATAAATGCATCCCTTCCAGAAGTCGGGGTTTGTTGCACGTATTAGCTCTAGAATTACTACGGGTATCCGAGTAGCAGATACCATCAAACAAACTATAACTGATTTAATGAGCCATTCGCAGTTTCACAGTCTGAATTAGTTCATACTTACACATGCATGGCTTAATCTTTGAGACAAGCATATGACTACTGGC
>NW_023358041.1:0-262 GCF_001411555.2 Juglans regia
CGGTTTCCTTCTTGATGCGTTGATCTTCGTGGGGGTTCGATCCTCGTGCATGGCATCCTTGAGGTGTGAGTGTGGCATGGTGTTTGGTGCTTCTTAGCACTAGATTCCTACGCGAGCTCTCGGCCGACGATGGGTTGTTTGCTGGTTTGGCTTGGCTCCCAAGGGGTTGAGACCTCAACAACTGTCCCGATTGTTACTATTTTCTCTTCTCTTATTTCCCATGCCTAGCGGGGCAGGCTCGACACCACACAATGCTTCCACA
>NW_023358042.1:0-396 GCF_001411555.2 Juglans regia
ACAGTTGCAACCCTTACTACTCAACATAGGTTGTTAATGGACTAAAAAAGAGCCAGTATTGAGTTCATCACTAGTGATACAATTACTTTCATGGCCAGTTTGATAGTTCAACCAGCCTTGATAGATAGAATCAAAGCTGCTCAAAAAGTGGACTGAGGGTTGGTGAAGCTAGTGGAAGAAGTCGGGAATGGCGACAAATCTGATTTTAGCTAGGGTTTAATTAGATTTTAGTTTAAATACTCTTTGTTGCCTCATTTTAAGAAGTTTTATGAAATTTGATGAATTTATTCATTGTGAGTTGAGTTTTACTCTCTCTTGTTCTTAATTGAACTTTTGAACCTATCAAAGGTAAATCACAACCTTTGTGGCGTTCTTCCTTTGTAATCTGGGTTCTTG
>NW_023358043.1:0-268 GCF_001411555.2 Juglans regia
TATATATATTATAAATTAAAATATATCATATATGTCGTCCTAGGAATTTTATATAGTTAATTTAAAAATTAATTAATGACTTTTGTCATGTAAATAAGAATTTGCAATTAAGAAACCATTACCTTTAAGGGAATGCCATTTTTTATATTATCATGAATTGGTAAGTAAAATAAGAAAAATGATTTTTGATAAAAAAAAACAAGCTAGCTATATATATATATATATATATATATATATATATATATATATAAAAAAAAAAAAAGATAAA
>NW_023358044.1:0-14161 GCF_001411555.2 Juglans regia
TTGATGGAAAATTTTTGAAAGACATTGGACAATGGCGGTTTGTATGATTTGGGTTGGCAGGATTCTAATTTTACCTGGAGTAACAGACATAAAGATGGTACTTATACTGAGGAGAGGTTGGATAGGGGGTTGCAAACTCAACCTGGAGTACCATGTCTAAGTTAGTAAGAGTGGATATTCTAGTAGCAGGAAGCTCTAACCACAGACCTTTACTATTATCATATAATAGAGAGATTAATGCAGGAACGTCTTCTGCTAGGTCTTTCAAATATGAGTGTTAGTGGAGTTGTGAAGATGAATGTAAAAAGATTGTTGAAGAAGAATGGAAGAAAAGGCCTCTTACTAGAAATAAGCTTAAAGGGGTTCAAGAGTGTCTGTTTTTATTGCAGTACAACTTTAAGTAAGTGGAGTCGACAAAAGGGCTTGGATTTTGAAAAGGAAATTCGAGCAAAATCCATTTTGTTAAAACATCTTTAGGAGACAGAAGATCATAGTACTATTGCAGAAATACAAAAACACCAAAAGGAGCTTGACCTATTACTACAACATGAATATTCAAAATGAAGGCAACGAGCTAAACAACATTGGTATCAACATGGAGATAAGCACACTCGTTATTTCCATGTTAGTGCCACACAGAGAAGAAAAAAAAATTATATAAAGCAGATTAAAGGTATTGATGGAAGAAATGTTATAGAGGAGAAGGACATAGTTGAGGCTTTCAAGATGCATTTTCAATCAATATATTCCACTACTATCCCTGGTGCTGAGGAAATAGAAAGGTGTTTACAACACATGGACATAAAGGTGACTGAAGAAATGAACTTCAAACTTGAAGAGCCTTTTTTGACTGAGGAGATTTATAAGGCGTTAAAGCAAATGGGGCCATTTAAATCTCCAGGGCCTAGATGGATTTGGAGCTAGATTCTTTCAAGACCATTGGAGTAGTGTTGGGACTAAGGTATGTATATGGTTGTGCTTGAATTCCTTAATGGAGGCAGCATGCCTAGTCCTCTTAATCATACTTTCATTGCTTTGATACCCAAAAAAAATTCACCAAGTTCTGTAAATGATTTTAGGAAGAATATTTTTCTTTCTACTACTGGTAAGGAGATTATGATAAAGGTTGTTCTCTAGGCAACCCCTACCTACACAATGAATATTTTTATGTTGCCAAGGACTCTATGAAAGGAGATAAATTGTTTATTTGAAAAGTCTTGGTGGAATAGAAAAGTGAAGGAAAGGGTATTCATTGGAAGAAATGGGAAAAACAGGGGGTACCAAAATGTTTTGGAGGATTGGGGTTTTGAGATATAGAGCATTTTAATGAGACAATGTTAGAAAACAAGGATGGTAGCTAATGCAAGAACCACAATCTTTGGTTGCTTGAATTTTGAAAGAAAAATAATATAAGAATTGTCAGTTTATGGAAGCTAAACTTGGTCACAATCCATCATATATATGGAGGAGTGTGCGGTCTTCAAAGGATTTATTAAAAGCTGGGGTTGTTTGGAGGGTGGGGAATGAAAAATATATTTCAATATGGGGTAAAAAATGGATTCCAAGGTCTCTCTCTTTCCAAGTTAAATCATCAATTAAGAAACTGCTAGTGGATGCAAAGGTCAGGGTACTGATAATTGAGGAATTAGACGGTTGGAATGACAAGCTCATATATGAACTTTTCATGAAAGAAGAAGCACTTAAAATATGTAGTATACCCTTGAGTAGAAGAGGGGCAGAAGATAAAGTAATATGAGGCATTACTACGGACGAAAACTTTTTTCTAAGGAGTGCTTATCATTTGGGGATAAGTTTAGATAAGAAAAAGAGAGGGGAATCTTCAAACTTTTCTATACAGAAGGCAATATCGGAGAAAGTTTAGAAGATTAACATCCCAAGATCAACAAAATAATTTCTCTAGAGTGCCCTAACAACCATTCTTCCAACAAAGCAAAAGTTATTTCATCGATAGACAGTAAATGATTACTTATGTCCAAATTGTTGCAGGGAAGCATAAACTATATGTTAGCATATGTTTGCCCGACCTGTACGTAAACAACATTAGCATTGGCAACAACTATGACATTCATTATAAATATGTTGTTCAATTCAATAATTAATTAAGGTTGCATGCCTTTGACAAATTAGGGTATTAGTACTATAATTAATTATGATGTTAATTATTGGAAAAATGATAAATGTTGAGAATTAAAGATAGAAAAAAATCAACTTATATGGACCAATATGACATGTCTACTCAATAGTCAAGACTGTTGATGTGATCTTCCATCTTCCACCACTTCCTATTCCTATTCCGATTCCTTTCACCCACGTTAATTCCTACCCTATTTAGCGAAATCAAACCTATCTATTCATCTTCATTTTGCATTAATAATCACCAGCACAATGTCTGACAAGAAATATTTTGCAGAAGGATTGTCAAGTTTTTCTAATGTTCGGCAACGAACAACACCAAGCCGTTATGAGTCACAGAAAAGAAGGGATTGGACCACCTTTGGCCATTACATCAAGAGCCAAAGGCCCCTAATTCCACTCTTCCAATGCGATTGCAGTTATGTATTGAATTATCTCCAATATCTTGACCAATTTGGAAAGACTTAAGTTCACCACCAAGGATGTATATTTTATGGACAGTCGGAGCCTAGTCTTGCACCTTGCATTTGCCCACTTAGACAAGCTTGGGGTAGCCTTGATTCTCTTATTGGGAGGCTCAGAGCTGCTTATGAAGAGAATGGAGGTTCCCATGAGGCAAATCCTTTTGCTAGCGGTGCAATCCGAGTTTATCTTCAAGATATAAGAGAGTTTCAAGCTAACGCAAGGGGGTTCAGCCCGTATAAGAAGAAAAAGAAGAAGACTATTAATCAAAGTGAGGGAAGCGAAGAACCAAGTTCTACTGTGCACTAAAATCCCAGACCTCCCTTCCCTTTCTGCTTTCCCAAATGTTCCCATCTCCTGCATTGAATGCCCCCCACCTTATGCTGCTTACCCCACCATAATTTCGAAAATAAACCATTCATATCCTTGCACAGCTTCACAGGGAGCTTAAACAGACTCATAGTATATGTAGGAATGGCTTGGAGCACAACCTTGATCAAAACTTCTTTTCCAGCTTGTGAAAGAAAGCTGTTTTTCCAACTAGAAATCCTCTGCCAGACCCTTTCTTTTAAGGCTTTAAAAATATGGTATTTAGATCTTCCTACCAGAGCTAGAAGACCTAAATATCTCTCATAACTAGCACAAGCCACAGAAGCCCCAGGCACCACAATCCTTCTCTTGTCCACTCCTTGGTATTACTACTGAAAAAAAACTAAAGTCTTCCCTTTGTTCAAAAATTGTCCTGAGGTTTTTTCATATTTGTTCAATGGCCCTTGCATCTTATTCCATTCTTCCAATTTAGCTCTTCCAAACAGTATACAATCATCTGCAAAGAGAAGATGATTGATACTAGTTCCCCCTCAAGACACTTGCACCCCTCTAATAAAATTCTGTTTCTCATGAAAATTAAGCATCGAGCTAAGCCCCTCAGCACAGATAATGAAAAGATAGGACGACAAAGGGTCACCCTGCCTTAACCCCCCTGAGGGCTTGAAAATCTGACCTACCTTCCCATTAATCAACACTGAAAAGGTCACTGAGCAGACACACTTCATGATGAGCTTCACCCATTTCTCACAGAAACCAAGTCTTAACATCACTGCCTCCAAGAACTTCCATTCCACTCGATCATAGACCTTGGACATATCCAACTTAATGGCCGTGCTTCCCACCCTCCCCCTCTTCCTTGTTTCATGAATGTAATAGTTCATAAGCTATCATGATATTGTCACTTATCATTCTCCCAGGTAGGAAAGCACTTTGAGTGGGAGAAATGATAGTTGATAACACTTTCTTGAATCTGTTAGTAATGGTTTTTGACACAATTTTATAAATGACATTACAAAGACTAACGGCTCTAAAGTCACTCACCATCTTAGGATCTTTTACTTTTGGTATCAAGCAATGAAGGTGTAGTTAAGAGAAGAGTCCAAAGAATTACCATTAAGAACATATAAGGCTGCCTGACACACTTCCTCTGCAACCACACTCCAATGGTTTTAGAAAAAACAAGCTCCAAACCCATCTGGACCAGGGGACTTCAAGGGTCCCATTTGCTTGATTGCCTCTTTTACCTCTATCCTTGAAAAACTCCTTGAGATCCAGTGTAACACCCTGACCCAATCTTGCTCAAATTTTATTTTATTTTTATTTGTTTATTTTTAGTTCATTTTATTTTATTTTAGTTTAGTTTCTTCGCACGTTATTTTTTTTTCTCTTTTCGCACGTTTTATCCTTTCCGTCCACTCCATGCATGCGCACACACGGCTCTGCTTTCACTCCCACACACGTCTCCTTCATTTTTTTTTCTCTAGGGTTTTTCTTTTTGTTATCGCCAATATATATATATATATATATATATAGATAGATACGTACCTGCTTGTTAGTTTACCAAGAATAGCCGCTAAACTACCACGACAATCTCCACCCACGCACGCACAGAAGCAGCTCCATCCGCAAACCATCATCCACCACAAGCTGCCACCCTCCACAACCTCCAGGCAGTACCGTCGCTGTCTCTTCACCTCCACACCCACGGCGTTAGACCACGTTCTCAGCTTGTTATACGACCTCACCATCACAAAAGCCCACTCTTATATGCGCTCAACCGAACGGAAACCACCCTGTGCGAGTTTCCCCTGCATGACAGAAGCCTCGGGCCTCTGCCCAACCCTTTATGGACCATAAGCCACCATGCCCAGCCACACGAAGCCTCCGCCCAACACCTCCCACAGTCTCAGTTGCAAACCACGGAATTCCCCTGTTTTAGACAACCGAAATAGAGCAGTCATGGCTCAACCAACTCACCGCCCTTAAGCCACCACCCCACCTGTTGCCGCAGCTACAAGAGACGCCGACGCCCCAGCCACCCGTGATTGGAAGCTGCCCTGGTCGACTCCCAGCTCCAGACCGTCGCACGTCTCGCTGCATCACAGTGAGCCTTCATTCTCTCTTTCTCCGTCTCTCCCTCACTCTCCGTCTACCTCACCGTGTTACTCTCTCTCTCAATCTCAGTGCTCTGCCGCCGCGTGGACCACCTTCGACCTCCGCCCAACACTGCCATTGCGTCGCTCGTTCTCTTCTCGGTGAGTCGCCGACTGTTGCACCATAGACTCATTCAGTATTTTTCTCAAAGAATTTACGTAAACTTGGTTTTACATACTATTTTGAATATAGAAATAAGAGATTAATTGAAATTACCATAATACCCATTTACTACATGTTATATTAATGGGCTTTTATACTTTTATTATGTATTAGTACACTGTTATTTAATTATGATTATAGAAAATTATTTTAACATGTTATTAAGTAAAGTTTTATTTTAAAAGTAAACAATATTGGTGTAATGTTATTTTTACATTTTAGATATGATTTAGTCTATTTAAAAATAGTTATGGTTTATTTTAAAATATTTTGGGATAATTATATTATCTAGTATTAAACTTCATAAGTTGTTTTCTTTAATAAATAAGTTAGATTTTTAAATGTTTTTAGTCGAAGTTATCAAATGGACATTGAAGATTTTAGAAAAAGATGATATATTTTAAGGTTATGAAATTTTAGGTTTTGAGGAATTAAGTAGGTTATTTTAGAAGTTTAGGATTAAATATCGAAATGAGTAGTTGATTGGAAATTTACGGGAATTACTTGATTATTTGAAAGGTGACGATTGTTAATTGTTCGACATTTTGAGGAAAATTCTGAAAGGCTAAGAAGTCCAAGTAAGCGGGATTCCTATGCTAGACTTTGTATTAAATAAAATGAACTGAGGTCCGTTTTGGAAAATGTGCATGTTCTGCTATGAAAAGAAATTTGAAAACAACCTCAGATATTTGTTCTGCATTACTCATGAGATTCTGTTTAAGAATAACGTATTTTCTGTCATGACTGGTGTAGACATGAGTTTATTTTTGATATTCTGTTTCTGAACTTTGAAAAAGAGAGCGAATATTAAATTTTGTGCATAAATTATGTTGTGATATAATTTTGTTCAGTACTCTGTTTGGATAAGATGTGATTTCTGAAAACCTTTGGCATAACTCTCTGATTCTGAATTTGATTCTGTTTCCGCTCTGTTCAGTTACGGCCCTGCCACGGGTGATAATAGTGGCATACGGCCCAACCACGGGTTACAATAGTGGATACGGCCCAACCACAGGTAATAATAGTGGATACGGCTCAACCACGGGTTATAATAGTGGATACAGCCCAACCACGGGTAATAATAGTGGATACGGCCCTGTCGCGGGTTATAGTAGTGGTCTCTGTTTTGAGTGCACACCTTGGTGACAGAGTGTTTTATGTTCTGCTTGGCTATCCACAGATGCACAACCCTACCACGGGGATTATACATGGCCTATGTTCTGATATGATGTTCTGATGATGATGATGATCATTTATGCTATGCCAAAGAATATTTTGAATGAAATTATTTATAAATCTTCGCTCTGATATTTTGATAACATGTTCTGATTCCGCACTCTGAAAATGAAAATGTTTTGTTCTGCATTCTGATTTCTGTAAATGCTTATGTTTATACACTGGTATATGTTCTCTGCTTACTGAGTTGTTGATAACGCACCCCTTATCTCCATATATTTTTCAGATAATTTTGATGGTTCAGTTGAAGAACAAGAGTAGAAAGTTTAGCAAGGTGTGATGATCGTAGTGGAAAAAGTGTCTGAGGGTACAAATGCTTATTTGAGAGTCGTAGTTAGTAAACTGATTTATTTTTTTCGGGTATTTGATTTGATGAGTTGATGATGTTTTCGAGTTTTTGGAGAATTTCTAATTTATGTTATTGGGGATTTCTTTATTGTCGCCATGGAGGAACTTAGATTTTTGGTTTGATTAAGTGGATTAATATTTTATAGGATTTTCTGGAGTTTATAGTTGTGTTATTTAAGTTAATCTTAAGTATTAAGAGCTAACTCTTCGGACCTCCGGGAACGGGGCGTTACATCCAGTCATTCATTTCAGGAGTAACCTTAGCTTCAACACCTCTAATACAATCATCAATCTCCTCTCTATTAGGACTAGTTGTCTGAAAATGTTTCAATACCTTATGAAAGTTTCCTCGATTTCTCCATGCCCAGTGACTCTCCTACTGCTTTCATTCACCACTTCTTTAATAAGATTCCTTTTTTTTCCTTTGATTAGCGCAAGCATGGAAATACTTTGTATTCCTATCTCCAAGCTTATACCAATTTGTTTTTGCCCTCTGTCTCTATCTCAAGTCTTCTTTGTCCAACATTAGGTTCAAATCTTCTTTCACTCTCCTTATCTCATTTGCATTAATCCTGTTTTCATCCTCCTGTAGCCTCTGCTGCATTTTTATATTTCATCAATATCCTTTTTCCCCCCATTTTTTAACTTTTTGCTCCATTTCTGAAAAGCTACCTTGCTACTGTCAAGTAACTTAACCACCTTATTCGAGGGGTTCCTCCCTTTAACTTCCTTCTTCCATGCTGTCTTTAAAACAAGTTCACAATCATCCTCTAAGGCCCAATTTGCTTCAATTAAAGTATCTTCTCATAACCCCAACAACTTCTTTTTGCTTTTGTAAGTGAACTAACAAAGGTTTATGGTCAGAAGTACTCCTCACCAAAACTTCAACACATGACACCTTATACTCCTCTCTCCATTCAGGGTTTGCAATAGCTCTATCTAACCTTTCTTTGGTAAATGATTCATCACCATGCAGGTTACTCCATGTAAATCTATCACCCTTCCAACCCAAATCATAAAGGTTACCATCAGTAAGAGCCTCCCTAAGAGGTTAATACAATCATCGAGCTGAATAAAAGAAAATGAATAAAAAGGTCCAACAACAATGACGGGTAATGTCTATACCATCACTCCCTAAGGTGGGGTTAGTCCCTCCTGCTCATACCCTCTCCATGGCTGAGGCCATCATGGGTCGCAAAGAGAGAGAGAGAGAGAGAGACGGAGAGTCGTGCCGATTGGGTGGAAGCAGAGGTGGTGCAGGTGACAGTGGTGGTGGCCTGTGCTCGACGCACACGTGGCGAAGGCGCAATGATGGCCTGGGGCAGCAAGGCTCACAGGTTGTAGAAGGAGAAGAAGAAAAGCAAAAGAGGAGAAAGAAGGAAGAAGAAGAAAAAGAAAAGGGGAGAGAGGCAAGCGGTGCAAGGGAAAAAGAAGAAGAAACTAGGGTTTTTCACCCTTCAAGCCCAAACGACGTCATTCCAGGTGAGGGGAAAAACTTTGACCCACCACCCAACCAAACAGCGTCGTATTGGTGGGAGGGCTGGGCTTCTTCATTAGCTCATGGGCTGGGCCATATTTTTCCTCTTTCTCAAGCCTAAACTCGGCCCACAACACCTACAACAAATAATTAACCCACAAACATCCCTTTGGGCTAAAATTACCCTAAAAGAAAAGAAAAGAAAAGAAAACATACTAAATATTTTTGGGGCCTCATAGAGAATGCCTCGTGTTTAGTTGGGTGGAACGATTTCGTACTTAGCCTCACCTGATAATTGGGATGTGGGATCTCCTGGCGTATCATGTGCTAGTGCCTTTGAGTTGGTTGCGGTCGAGTAAAGTAGAATACCTGGGGCAAAAAGTTTTGGTGTGTATGTGTGTGTCAATGGGCAAATGTATGTGCCTATGAGCAAATGAGAGCTTGTGTGGTGAATGAATACTTATGTGCAAAGCCAATGAGCAAGTATCTATGTGACAAGCAACCTTGGGGAGAAAGAATGTTACTTTGCTCAAATAGGTCGAATATTGGTTACAGGTTTTCTACTTACATGAAGATGGGTAACTCCTTGTCATAATATCACTATTGTGTTTTTTTATCTATTTTGCATAACGAGAAGGCAGTATTCTGAGAGGATGATTCCTCATCATGCATATATATGTATATATATTTTTTCACTAAGAGTGTGATTCTTCACCAGGTTTTGAGGATGCACGTAGCTGCAAGAGTGAGGATGATTCCTCACCATGTATATACGTGTTCTTCCAGTATTTACATAAAATGTTTACATAGCATATTTGGTAGCGTTATCTATTATGAGCAGTCTTGTCATAGCTAAAGATATGGGTTAAAGTGCGTGATTTGGCCTCTTCCTTTTTATGTTTCTTGTTTTGGAACAAAATTAGTTGGTTATGGGCAACAATTGGACTGGTTTTTGGGCTTGGTCATTACATAAGAGGAGAGGTTTCAAAGGTGCATTTTGTTGAAGATAACATTCCTTAAAAGAAGTTAATGAATGCTTACCACTAGTAAAAGTCAAGGTGCGGTTTCTTATGTTATAAATGTGTATTTCCTGTTTAAGGTTGAGAGTTGTTCCTTTCCTAATAAAAAGTTTAGTTTTTCTCTCAAACAAGATATGACTACTCTTAGGATCAAACGTATGGTTATGTTATAGGTCTTCAATAAATTTTACCACAGAAAAAGGTTATTTCTCTCTTCTTTCTCTACTTAGTCAGAGACTCTCCATCTCTCTTATGGTAGGAGTTCTACCTGCTTGGAACAAACATGTGAAAGATATGGGATTGGAGACTTCAAATTTTTCCAAGCACCTCCCATCCTTCATCTCCCACTCATCTTTAGTGCAATTTAGGGGTGGGCAACGAGGGCCCACACCCTACTACCCTGCCCCCATCCGCCCCACCCCCACATATGATTCTCACATTGTTTAAGTAAGACTCTTGTATTATCTTGACCTCCTATATAAAGGTTGGCCTAGGAGACCAATACAATACAATTTTGTGAATACAATTCTAACAAATTTAAAAGCTATATTATTAGTTTTTAAATTATGATTATATTTACAAATTTTAATTTGTAATTTAATTTATGTGATAATTTGGATCCAAAATATCTTTTTGGACCCATAAATAGTTTTAGGCTTAATGGGTCATGGGTACCATGGACTGGGCAGGGGGTAGGGCGAATGATCAGGTGTCCAACCTCGCACCCAGGCACCGGGGCTAGGGGCCTCAACCCCACCTCCCTGGGGCAGGGTCATCCCTACTTCCACATGGGCAGATAGCACTCCTAGTGTAATCCAGATTCCGCCTCTACGCACATTTGTCATACAAAATCCATGCCAATAATGCATCACCACAGCACGGAATACAGTCCCAAGACAACTATTTGCTTCATAAATGACTACTCTAAATTGATAGTTTGCTTCCTAACCCGGCCGAAACTGTTTGAATAAAGCTGGCATCTATTCATATCCCAAATTTGGGCCGATGGCATCTATAAATATATATATATATATATATATATATATATATTATATATGCAGTTACTCCACTGTATTCTAACAACAATATCAAATCAAAGCGTCAGAAGCACCAGAGCAGCAACTCAGTGCACTAAAACTAAGAGAATGACAACCATAGATCATCCCCATGAAGACCACAGTAACTGCTCAATGCACTACAAACAAAATTACAGAAAACAACACAAGATCAAAATGAAAAACAAAAGAGATGAACGTACATGTGAAGTATTACCGTCTCATGATTATGATCAAAGTAATGAAAAATGATAAATACACAACACCTTATACAATACTTTCTATAACAATGTTTTAAAAGGAGGGATATTTTTATAAAATACTTTATAAAACTAACATCACTTTACAAAAATATCCTTATTTTATAACATGTGTTATGAAAAGTATTGTACAAAATATTATGTATTTATCACTACTCTAAAGTAATTAGGTAGAAGAATTAAAACCCAAGAAAGTGTATATATATATATATATATATATATATAACATTTTTTCTGCAAAATATTCATCTATTACGACAGAAGAAATCGTGAGATAATAAAATATTAGAAATGAGAGTGGTTTCAACACCAATGATGTTCTCGACACCATCGACATCATCACCAACTGTCAACACTAGTGAGAGGCATCAGCAGTACAGTCTCATTTTTTTAAGTCCAATCACGCGCAAGAAAAGAAGGTTTTTTTGGGTAGTGTGTGGGTCTGTCCAAAAGAAGAGGAGAAGATTTGTTGGGTATTGTTTCATCAATCAGTTAAGTTTCCATCTTAGTGTAAAGAGAAAATAGTACCAAAAATAAATAAGGAAGTAATTATCAACTGAAACACACTGAGAAGACATGCACCACAATCTCGACTTTATAAGTCCAATCGTAGTAAAAGAAAATTAAGAAGTTGATGTTGGTCGGTGCCGGATCAGGCATTCACTGTCAGCAAAAAGAGAAAAAGATTTGTGGGGTTTCGTGAGTTCAATCAACTTATATTCTCCAAGGGCCACAACTTATATGATATTGAAAAGAACGGTACCATTATTAATTCATACGAGTACTGGCCGGAATACGACAAATTATATAAGTTAGGTCTCTTCTTTAGTCGGCATGAAAGAAAACAGTAGTGGAGCCAATTATAATTTAGTTCATAATATTCAAATATGCTTAATTAATTCATCGCTTTTGGTATGCATTAATGCATAATGATCGTCGATCCTTTAATTTGATGCAGACTATATACATATCAATTCATATTTAACCCTAATTTCTTGAAGTTTGTTTATTTATTTTTTGCAATTGCGTATTGTCCAAATATATTAGTTATATTTTAATAATTTCTTAAGCTTTTTAAGCAAATAGCTAGGTTCTATTACCCATCTCTTTTCACTTCTTATAAAACATTAAATTTGTAACCTAAAGTGGCACTTTCACCACTACAAGAAACTTAGCTTGTAATTAATTTAGAGAAAATAGACAAGACATGATCGTAAATTAAAAACTTTTTCGAGACAACATGATATATTAAGAACTAACTTAATCAAAAAATTAGGTGATGATAATGATAACGATAATAGTGAGATGATTGTAAATAATGACGGAACTAGCTAGCCCTCACCTGTCTATGGCCCCCAAGGTCAGACTCGGGGGGCCATTTCTCGTTTTAGACAAACTCCGGTACCTCTGATTCCATTTATAATTCCGTTAATGATTATAAGACTATAGTTGTATAAACTATAGTAATCTCCATAGATAATTTGTTAGTCGACCTAACTAATAATTTCTCCCAACAATGTCTAGTTATTGTCCTTTGCCTTGCTTGGTTTTTTTTTTTTTTTGGGGGAGGGGGGGTTGATGCGAGGGGAGGGAGGGGTTAAATTCGTTTTTGGGGCTTTCAAGGCCTCTTTTATACATCAGTTGTTCGATTTAGCTAATTCTAGGAATCATTCTTCATTTTTTTTTCTATATTTAGTTCTTAAAAGCAAAAACATGCAGAAAGGTCGAACAAAGATTTTCATCCTAATTAAATGAGATTTTGTGACCAAATGAAATTAGGGAAAAGAAGGATAGAAATTCCCATTAAAATTGTACTTGAACGAAGCATTTTCTTAGAGAGACATAACTATAATCTCTTTGAGTAGGTTTCAAAATTGTCGTGGATTTCCAAAAACAGTTGTCAGAAGTACTCAAGCGTTAAAATTCTGCTGCTTTTTTTAACACTTGCTTAAGTAGCCGTTTAGCCTCAACTACTCGTACGAGTGATTTGAAAAGTTAGAAAATTGAGCAAAAAAGAGGCAGATTGAAGGGGAGTGCCGCGGTTAATTATTGCCAGATAGAGGCCTAGCTAGCTAATTAGGAAAGAGATAGATCAAAAGTGTCGAATAATGCTCATATTAATTATGTATTATTAACTAGGGGTCCTACCTACATGATGCGGGGTGGGGTGGACCCACTCCAACATCCCGTCTCGCATCATAAGCGGGGAGGGTTTTTGACCTTGCAACCCACTCCCAGGTGACGGGGGTGGGACCCCTCTGCCCACCTCTATTATGAACGAAACTTCAAGTTGGGACAATAGCTAGAGAATTGCCAAAAGTGAAAAAGTAAAAGAAAATGGGATTCTGATGTTCCTTTTTTATGCAATTTGACGAGTAATTAATGATTCAGAAGATGACTATATATATATATATTAAATAAATTAAAATTATTTTCTCCTTTCGATGTCATTTTTCTAATTATATATATGGGAAAAGTAAAGACGTTAAACGTACGTAAAATGGTCTTCAGAATTCGATGCTCATGTTAACATGCATAAAGGTTTAGGAGACGTTTGGATTCGCAAGTCATTTCAGCTCATCTCAACTCATCTCACTACTATTCATTATTATTCAGCAACTTTAACTCACAAATCTTATTACTATTCACAACTCATCTCATTACTATTCACAATCCATCTCAACTCACCTCAGCTCATCTCAAGTTATTTTCGAATTCAAACGTCTCCTAGTCGGTTGGCATATATAACTTGTAATAATAAATCCTTACGGATACTATTAAATTTTCCTTCTCTAATTCAAATCAAAATATGTTAAAGTCGTACTACGTATCCATCATCTTAATAATATGCTGACATCCATAAAACATGGATGTCAAGTGTACATCATAACTTGTAACAACAAATCGTTATGCATACTATTAAATTTTCTTTTCTCTAACTCAAATTCAAATATATTAAAGTGGTACTCTCGATGGTCTTAATAATATATATCTAGAAGTCAATATGACATCAACAAAATGCCGATGTCACGTGTATATCAAAACGTGTATAATAAATCGTTACGTACGCATACCATTTAATTTTCTTATAATTCATAAAATTAAATATCAATTTTAAAAAAAAAATTATAGTCAACCTGTTTGATAACATGTAGATTGAATACGTTAGCTCCGAATGTACGGAAGGAATATTTTTATTACAGAAAAGGTTTAGATATGTTGGAGGGTGTAAAGTGGTGGTCATCATTTCTCGTACAGAAAAGAGGAGATAGAGATAGTGGACAAAAGCAATGCTGTTTTACCACTTTGTATATTTAATAGTTAACGTACAGAAAAACGTAAACATCAAGGACAAAAGATTAAAGTAGCTGCACACGCACGCGTGAATTTTCACTGGCCGGTCGAGCAAGATGCTTTCTCTGTCGAGCCCCGGCAGGCTGTACTCATGTCAGGCCGTTAGGTCAAGTGCCTGAGTAGTTTTGGAGTTATGCATATATTTTTTTA
>NW_023358045.1:0-288 GCF_001411555.2 Juglans regia
GATTTATGGAGTTAGGATGCAAAATCCTTATGTTAGGGGTAAAATGGTCATTTTCCCACATGTAGAGGGTAAAATGGTAATTTTACTCTAAGTTGATATTTTTTTCCATATTCCTAATTGTCAGTGATTAAGTTCTAATTTTCAAAAATCACTACTTTCAGTTTCCCGTGATCGCACTTGAGTTTTGCCTCGAAGCGCGAAGATCGAGGTAAGTTAGCTTTTAACTTACTATCAATTTAATGTGTATGTGTGATAAGTAAGGGAACTAAATTGTATGTATGCATGTTA
>NW_023358046.1:0-284 GCF_001411555.2 Juglans regia
GAGATATTCGGTTAGACCAAAGTGATGATGTTCTTGGCTAAATTTATGTTTTGGTTGATGTTTACCCATGTGATCTTGAGTTTGAAGCTTGGATCTGTTTTAGGACACCTTTTTGAACCATGTGATGTTTTGGTTTGAAGATCACGTTTTTATAAGTCATGGATCAAGAGGTTGATCAAAACAAGTTAGAAACAAAATTCTGTTTTGAACTTAGAAGAGAAACCAAAAAGTTCAAGTATGGTTTTAGTGATTTTGATGACTTTTGTTCATGATTCAAAACATGA
>NW_023358047.1:0-287 GCF_001411555.2 Juglans regia
ACATGGGTAAACATCAACCAAAACATAAATTTAGCCAAGAACATCATCACTTTGGCCTAACCGAATATCTCCTTCCATAAAATTTCATATGTTCGAAACTAACATCAAATATCTTCAAAATAACATTCTAACATGTATATAAGATCCTTAGGATCTTCCAATAAAAATATCAAAGCCATTGGAATAAGATTAAACCATAAAAGATTTAAACTTTCTCAAAACAGAAACTGTTTTTCCTCTTCCAGTTTCTAAGTTTCTAGACCTAAGAAAATATTTCACCAAAACTT
>NW_023358048.1:0-282 GCF_001411555.2 Juglans regia
TTAATTTTTTTGATTAAATAAATCCGAAAAATCAAAAAAAATCGAAAATAGGCAAAAATCGATAGGTGATGCTTGGAACACATCCAAGATGTATTGGAATGAATTTAGGAAACCAATTTGGGTGGTTTCAATTGTCCAAAAGCACAAGACAAGTGTTCGCCCCCGTTCATGCACGTCGGGTGGCAACATTGGGGGGCCATGTTGTGAGTGTTGTATTGCAATCTTTTGAGGCAACAAGGAAGATTGCTTTTGTAGAGTTTGTGTGATCTACGGTGTTCTTCG
>NW_023358049.1:0-276 GCF_001411555.2 Juglans regia
TTTTTTTTTTTTTTTTTTTTTTTTTTTTTTTTTTTTTTTTTTTTTTTTTTTTTTTTTTTTTTTTTTTTTTTTTTTTTTTTTTTTTTTTTTTTTTTTTATAATTTGTTGTTTATGGCTTTTGATTTTGTTCTTGTCGCTACTTTTTCATGCTGGAATAAGCAAAAGATATCAACCGCAAAAGATTTTGTTCTTGTTGCTGTTTTCATCCTTGTTTTCTTGCATTCAAGATTGATTTCTCATTATTTTCTATCCAATACTTCATCAATTAATTGATTG
>NW_023358050.1:0-283 GCF_001411555.2 Juglans regia
CAACAACTGTCCCGATTGTTACTATTTTCTCTTCTCTTATTTCCCATGCCTAGCGGGGCAGGCTCGACACCACACAATGCTTCCACACGCTCAGCTAGCCTTGTGCTTGGTTGGGGTGTGGTTCAATTTGTTTGATGTTGTGGTCGGGCGGACGTAACGGCGTGTGAGTGGTGACAAGGTTGTATGTCTTGACAGGCTCCGTGCTTGTGCATCGAACTGTTAGGCGTGCTCCTCCTCATTTTTGCTCCTCGTGTGAATAGCATGTTGGGCTACCGAAGGGTTC
>NW_023358051.1:0-289 GCF_001411555.2 Juglans regia
TTTGTAGGTATGCAACACAGGAACCCTTCGGTAGCCCAACATGCTATTCACACGAGGAGCAAAAATGAGGAGGAGCACGCCTAACAGTTCGATGCACAAGCACGGAGCCTGTCAAGACATACAACCTTGTCACCACTCACACGTCGTTACGTCCGCCAGACCACAACATCAAACAAATTGAACCACACCCCAACCAAGCACAAGGCTAGCTGAGCGTGTGGAAGCATTGTGTGGTGTCGAGCCTGCCCCGCTAGGCATGGGAAATAAGAGAAGAGAAAATAGTAACAAT
>NW_023358052.1:0-252 GCF_001411555.2 Juglans regia
ACAAACCCCGACTTCTGGAAGGGATGCATTTATTAGATAAAAGGTCGACGCGGGCTTTGCCCGTTGCTCTGATGATTCATGATAACTCGACGGATCGCACGGCCATCGTGCCGGCGACGCATCATTCAAATTTCTGCCCTATCAACTCTCGATTGTAGGATAGAGGCCTACAATGGTGGTGACGGGTAACGGAGAATTAGGGTTCGATTCCGGAGAGGGAGCCTGAGAAACGGCTACCACATCCAAGGAAGG
>NW_023358054.1:0-274 GCF_001411555.2 Juglans regia
GTTAGGATGCAAAATCCTTAAGTTAGGGGTAAAATGGTCATTTTCCCACATGTAGAGGGTAAAATGGTAATTTTACTCTAAGTTGATATTTTTCTATATTCCTAATTGTTAGTGATTAAGTTCTAATTTTTAGAAATCACTACTTCCAGTTTCCCGTGATCGCACTTGAGTTTTGTCTCGAAGCGCGAAGATCGAGGTAAGTTAGCTTTTAACTTACTATCAATTTAATGTGTATGTGTGATAAGTAAGGGAACTAAATTGTATGTATGCATGT
>NW_023358056.1:0-277 GCF_001411555.2 Juglans regia
ATGTGGAAGTGATTTAATCAAGTGATTAAACACAATGCTAGAAATCGGATTAGAAAATGTTTAGAGGCCAACTTTAGGGTTTTGGGGAAACCGTTTAGGGTTTCGATTTCAACCATGCTTTTGGGCTTTCGATTGGATTCCCACCTTTTAGAATTTCACTAGGATTGAAAACCTCTTTGATCTGGCACAATTTGGTTGAGCAGATGAAACAAAGTTTTGCTTAAGCGACATGATCTCACACCTTGATTCCTTCAAATCCAACAAACGTTCCTTATGG
>NW_023358057.1:0-259 GCF_001411555.2 Juglans regia
TAATGTTAGTACTTATCAGAAAGAATATCAGGAAAATAAATGAATTCTATAATTTTTTAATTACCATTTTTTCAGCAAGACGGTGGAATGACCTTGAACCGGCACGATGGTGGACAGTCAGAACGGATCTATTCTGTGCATTTGTGGAACTCAAGTGCTACAAAATATATTAAAAATGTTAATTGTAATATGTATACATATAATGTATAAAACGAATATGAATGTAAATAATTAAAAGATATAAATGTAAAATACCTGA
>NW_023358058.1:0-274 GCF_001411555.2 Juglans regia
TCTAAATCTGCTGTAAGATTATTAATTTGTGAAGCCGATGAGGTTGAGGAGGATGAACATTTATGCTTGATAGATCGTCCCAAACCTCTTGCCATACTAGACTGCGGCCCGAGCACTTGGGTGAATATATCTATGTCACTAGGAGAGGATTCCGCAGAAGTCGACTGCATCTCCAACATTTTGTTCTGCAATTTAAAAGGTAATGATCGTAAATAATTAGTAACGTATTAAAAGAAATAGAAATAAGAAATAAACTATTAAAATGTTCTATAAA
>NW_023358059.1:0-283 GCF_001411555.2 Juglans regia
TGCTGCCCCCTATGAAAAAGGGGTTCCCAACCCGTGGCCACGGGCGGAATCCGGGTCCAAAGGAAGACCGCTAACCCCAAACACACGGGGCGTAATTGTGTGTACTGGCCTATGAAAGCGATAAGAAAGAATGGATGTACGCACGCACGCACATGTATGCACAAGAGCACAAGAGCACGGGCTCTTTAAGAAATGAAGGCACTGACGGGGGAAACGTTTTACGGCGAGAAAGCCCTTTTTAAAGTAAAACCCCGTACACCGACTCTTGAAGAAATGAAGGCAG
>NW_023358060.1:0-258 GCF_001411555.2 Juglans regia
GCAGTGTTTCGAAATCACAGTGTGGAATGTCCAAATTGGATTAGAGAAGTTTTATTTGGACACTTGGCAAGATCTTAGCCACACTTAGTGAATAATATTAGACACTTGGCACTATGAGGAATGTTTGTTGGATTTGAAGGAATCAAGGTGTGAGATCATGCCACTTAAGCAAAACCTTGTTTCATCTGCTCAACCAAATTGTGCCAGACCAAAGAGGTTTTCAATCCTAGTGAAACCCTAAATGGTGGGAATCCAATT
>NW_023358062.1:0-282 GCF_001411555.2 Juglans regia
CTCCAATAGCGTATATTTAAGTTGTTGCAGTTAAAAAGCTCGTAGTTGGATCTTGGGTTGGGCAGAGCGGTCCGCCCCTGGTGTGCACCGGTCTGCTCGTCCCTTCTACCGGCGATGCGCTCCTGGCCTTAACTGGCCGGGTCGTGTCTCCGGTGCTGTTACTTTGAAGAAATTAGAGTGCTCAAAGCAAGCCTACGCTCTGTATACATTAGCATGGGATAACATCATAGGATTTCGGTCCTATTGTGTTGGCCTTCGGGATCGGAGTAATGATTAACAGGA
>NW_023358063.1:0-283 GCF_001411555.2 Juglans regia
TACTTCGTCAACCCAGGGAATTTCACACCTATTTAGATACTCCAGCGTGAACAAAGGAGTTCCACTAGGATATTACCCCATCCTAGCGCTTAGGGTCGTGATTGACATGAATGACTTAACTGGCAGACATGACATTTCTTAACGTGACGTAACATGAACGTGACATAAAAGACAGAAATCTTGACGTAACATAACGTGACATGAACGTAGGACGACAGACATGACATACTTCGAGACATAAATGTAACAGAGAACATTTCATAACATGTCATACATGTAACAT
>NW_023358064.1:0-283 GCF_001411555.2 Juglans regia
ACCCCTTGGGAGCCAAGCCAAACCAGCAAACAACCCATCGTCGGCCGAGAGCACGCGTAGGAATCTAGTGCTAAGAAGCACCAAACACCATGCCACACTCACACCTCAAGGATGCCATGCACGAGGATCGAACCCCCATGAAGATCAACGCATCAAGAAGGAAACCGTATCAAGGTTCAACCCCATGGGAACAAGGCCATCAAGGTCCGGAAGCCACCTCAATGAAGCATGTGCGTAGCACTGGGTGCCATAACACCATCCGCCGTGCACATCTACGTCAAAG
>NW_023358065.1:2500-5302 GCF_001411555.2 Juglans regia
CAACGTGAGAAAGCCCCTAGCACGACCGATTGCCCCCATCAACAAGCCCATGCGTGGCACTAGGTGCCACCAAATCCGTCCCTAAAGCGCAAGCTTGTTGCTAGAAAGCAATCGAGAATGTAGGAATCACCCCCACGAAAACGAGCCCAAAAAACGGTCGTCGGGACATGGTCGGCCGGCGGCGGCCGCCGCCACAACCACCGCCGGCGGCGGTGGAGACGATACCCCCCTGCCGGTGGCATGGGGGGCGTGGCACACGCCCTTTCCATGGGCGCCAGGGGCATGCCCATGTGAGGGGGGCGGCATGGTCAGCCCTCCTGGCTGACCATGTTGGGGCTTGCATGCCCCCCCTAAAGAGCATTTAGAGCCAAATCCCAACCGGCAGGAGGAAACATCAAATGTCCGAGGAAACATAAAGGCCTTTTTTATCGAAATACTTTGAATTTGGACGAGATTTTTTGCAGGCATGCTTAGAAAAATCATATCTTGAAGTAGGAGCAAGCCTCACAATTTTTCGACATCGGGATTTTTTTATTTAATTTTTTTGATTAAATAAATCCGAAAATCAAAAAAAATCGAAAATAGGCAAAAATCGATAGGTGATGCTTGGAACACATCCAAGATGTATTGGAATGAATTTAGGAAACCAATTTGGGTGGTTTCAATTGTCCAAAAGCACGAGACAAGTGTTCGCGCCCGTTCATGCACGTCGGGTGGCAACATTGGGGGGCCATGTTGTGAGTGTTGTATTGCAATCTTTTGAGGCAACAAGGAAGATTGCTTTTGTAGAGTTTGTGTGATCTACGGTGTTCTTCGTCGGACCTTTGTGTGCTTGACATGGTAGGCAAAGCACCACAGGTGTGTCGCGGCGTGCCTTGGGGCAAGCCATGGGCCAAGCCATGGGGAGCCATGGGGCTTGCCACGGGGCTGTCAAGGCAAGCCATGGGGCTGCCATGGCAAGCCATGGGGCGTGCCGGCAGGGCTGTCAAGGCATGCCATGGGGCAAGCCACGGGGCTGTCAAGGCAAGCCATGGGGCATGCCAGTGGGGCTGCCAAGGCAAGCCATCGGGCTGCCAAGGCATGGCCCGTGGGCACCGTGCTAACCTCGCTGTGCATGCCATGGGGCTGTCAAGGAAAGCCATGGGGCTGTCAAGGAAAGCCATGGGGCTGTCAAGGCATGGCCCGTGGGCACCGTGCTAACCTCGCTGTGCATGCCATGGGGCATGCCATGGGCACCACCGAGGCAAGCCATGGGGCTGTCAAGGCATCGCCCGTGGGCACCATGCTAACCTCGCTGTGCATGCCACGGGGCTGTCAAGGCAGGCCATGGGGCGTGCCATGGGGCTGTCAAGGCAAGCCATGGGGCATGCCCGCGGGGCTGTCAAGGCATGCCATGGGGCAGGCCATGGGGCTGCCAAGGCAAGCCATGGGGCGTGCCCGCGGGGCTGTCAAGGCAAGCCATGGGGCGTGCACGCGGGGCTGTCAAGGCAAGCCATGGGGCTTGCCACGGGGCTGCCTGGGCATGCCATGGGGCGTGCCATGGGGCTGTCAAGCCAAGCCATGGGGCGTGCCATGGGGCTGCCAAGGCAACCAATGGGGCGTGCAAGTGGGGCAAGCCATGGGGCTGTCAAGGCAGGCCATGGGGCTTGCCACGGGGCTGCCAAGGCATGCCATGGGGCTGTCAAGGCAAGCCATGGGGCGTGCGAGCGGGGCTGTCAAGGCAAGCCGTGGGGCATGCCACGGGGCTGTCAAGGCAAGCCATGGGGCTTGCCACGGGGCTGCCTGGGCATGCCATCGGGCGTGCCATGGGGCGTGCCATGGGGCTGTCAAGCCAAGCCATGGGGCGTGCCATGGGGCTGCCAAGGCAACCAATGGGGCGTGCAAGCGGGGCAAACCATGGGGCTGTCAAGGCAGGCCATGGGGCTTGCCACGGGGCTGCCAAGGCATGCCATGGGGCTTGCCACGGGGCTCGCTGTGCATGCCATGGGGCTGTCAAGGCAAGCCATGGGGCTGTCAAGTCAGGCCATGGGCCTTGCCATGGGGCTGTCAAGGCAAGCCATGGGGCGTGCGAGCGGGGCTGCCAAGGCATGCCATGGGGCTTGCCACGGGGCTGCCAAGGCATGCCATGGGGCTTGCCACGGGGCTGTCAAGGCAAGCCACGGGGCTGCCAAGGCAGACCATGGGGCGTGCGAGCGGGGCTGCCAAGGCATGCCATGGGGCTTGCCACGGGGCTGCCAAGGCATGCCATGGGGCTGTCAAGTCAGGCCATGGGGCTTGCCACAGGGCTGTCAAGGCAAGCCATGGGGCTGTCAAGGGCAGATGAGGGACTGCGGGGCTTGAGAGACGGCCATGGGACTCCCGGCGGGGACTTGTCAGGGGCGGGCCGTGGGGACTTGCGGACAGGGCAGGCCATGGGACTCCAGCAGGCTGCCAAGGGCAGAGCCACGGGCTCAAGAGACAGAGCCATGGGGCGGGGCTGTCAAGGCATGGCCCGTGGGCACCGTCCTGCTGTCTTACTCGACCAACACCCTTTGCGGGAGCACGTCGTGCACCGATTTTGAACAAGTCCTTGTTGGTAACCTCGGCCAGGAAATCGTGGAAGGTGATGTGGTTTGAGGGGGAGGGACGAATCGAAGCGACACAGGGCTGAATCTCAGTGGATCGTGGCAGCAAGACCACTCTGCCACTTACAATACCCCGTCGCGTATTTAAGTCGTCTGCAAAGGATTCTACCCGCCTCTCGTTGAGAATTGTACTTCAAGGCGGCCCGCACGGCTCATCCGCCGCGAGGGCTTCACCAAC
>NW_023358066.1:0-284 GCF_001411555.2 Juglans regia
TTATAAAGAAGTGATCTTCAAACCAAAACATCACATGGTTCAAAAAGGTGTCCTAAAACAGATCCAAGCTTCAAACTCAAGATCACATGGGTAAACATCAACCAAAACATAAATTTAGCCAAGAACATCATCACATTGGTCTAACCGAATATCTCCTTCCATAAAATTTCATATGTTCGAAACTAACATCAAATATCTTCAAAATAACATTCTAACATGTATATAAGATGCTTAGGATCTTCCAATAAAAATATCAAAGCCATTGGAATAAGATTAAACCATAA
>NW_023358068.1:0-277 GCF_001411555.2 Juglans regia
TTTAAATTTCAATTTTCTCAACATTACCTGTGGGAATTAATTAAACTTTTGATTATAACAAGAAATACAACTAAATAAAACAAGTAACATAATAACATGCATTCAAAAATTAAAAAGAAAGTCCTATTGCAATAGAAACGACGCCGTATTAGTAATTAATACTATAGTGCTTTATATAGTAATTTATATATAGGCTTAAAGTGGTTTACTAATAGTATTAGTATTAGGCCATAAATCTAATTATTATACTAATGTATATTAGAATTACTAATATATT
>NW_023358069.1:0-261 GCF_001411555.2 Juglans regia
TGGGTGCTGGCTGGACTCTGAAGTTGTCCACGTGTTACCATGCAAGCCTTCGAGTTTACGTTGGTTGTCATGGACCATGTGGGCGTTCTCGTGCTCTTGGATGCGGAACATTGTGTCGGTGTGGGGGGTCTCCGGCCTCTTTATCCCAAACCGAGCGTTCTCGTTTGACACGAACGATTGTCGTGCTCGCGTCTTGATCCTATCCTCCTTCCGGAGTGGTAGGTTTACGTGCGGTGCCGGCATCGAGAATGAATGCTACCT
>NW_023358070.1:0-272 GCF_001411555.2 Juglans regia
CGCGCCACCGCTGTGCCTCTAGCCAGCCTCTTCGAGCCTCACCCTCGACGCGTGTCTCGGTTTCCCTTGGGTAACTTCCTGCCGCCGCATGTGTTAATCCCGTGTGTTTGTTTGTTAGTTTATATTTATAAGTTATATATACATACTTTATATATAGATTATATATATGGAAATTTTTAATGTACTTACTAGTTTGACCTATATATATATATATATATATATATATATATATATATATATATATATATATATAGAAGGTAGGTTTAACCTAT
>NW_023358071.1:0-287 GCF_001411555.2 Juglans regia
GCACAAAGCGAAGTTGAATGACTTGCCAAGCTTCGTGCCCAAAAGAAAGGAAGAGTCGCGTTGGCAGGGAGTGGGGCCCCTTGGGTCTAGCTGATGCAAGACTGCTAACCCACGAAGCACAAAGCGCAGTCCGAATGACTTGCCGAGCTTCGTGCCCAAAAGAAAGGAAGAATCGCGTTGGCAGGGAGCGGGGCCCCTCGCGTCCAGCTGACCCAAGAGTGCCAACCCACGAAGCACAAAGCGCAGTTCGAATGACTTGTCGAGCTTCGTGCCCAAAAGAAAGGAAG
>NW_023358073.1:0-264 GCF_001411555.2 Juglans regia
CGATATATACGTTAACATACCACTTGTGAGATTTATTATAACTTAAAAAGATTAAAACACTAATATTATTTATTAACATAGCTCATATGGAACGATTCTATATCAACAGCTTGTAAAAAATAATATTTAACCCCTCGATGTCATGTCATGTCATGTTATGGAGTACTTTTAAAGTGATTATCCTGCTCATTAAAAATAAAAACAAAAAGCCAAACACATTGCTTGAATCTTTTTTTTTTTTTTTTTTTTTGAAATAAAAACTTT
>NW_023358074.1:5000-7120 GCF_001411555.2 Juglans regia
CGTGCACAAGCATGTTGCAAAGGAGGCATCCAAACAAATAGGCCCAACCGCCATGGGGTAGACTAGAGCACCCGAGGGCTAGCCAACGTGAGAAAGCCCCTAGCACGACCGATTGCCCCCATCAACAAACCCATCCGCGGCACTAGGTGCCACCAAATCCGTCCCTAAATAGACTTGTTGCTAAACTGGCCGAGGGGTGAGATCACCCCAGCAGGCCAAAAGCGATGAGTGTCGTCAAAACCCCATGGGCGAGCTGACATCATCAGGATACCCGAGAGCAACAATGTAAGCGCCTTTGGAACCATAACACCATCGCCGTGCACAAGCATGTTACCAAAGGCATCAAACAAATGTTAGCAACCATGGGGTAGACTAGAGCACCGCGAGGGCTAATAGCGTGAAAGCCCACAACGACCCAGGTGCCCCATCAACAAACCCATCGCATTGGCACTGGAACCACCAAATCCGTCCACCCAAAAGCACAAGCTTGTTTGAAAGCAATCGAGAATGTAGGAACCCCCCCCACGAAAACGAGCCCAAAAAGCGGTCGTCGGGACATGGTCGGCCGGGGGCGGCCGCCGCCACAACCACCGCCGGCGGCGGTGGAGACGATACCCCCCCGCCGGTGGCATGGGGGGCGTGGCACACGCCCTTTCCATGGGCGCCAGGGGCATGCCCATGTGAGGGGGGCGGCATGGTCAGCCCTCCTGGCTGACCATGTTGGGGCTTGCATGCCCCCCCTAAAGAGCATTTAGAGCCAAATCCCAACCGGCAGGAGGAAACATCAAATGTCCGAGGAAACATAAAGGCCTTTTTTATCGAAATACTTTGAATTTGGACGAGATTTTTTGCAGGCATGCTTAGAAAAATCATATCTTGAAGTAGGAGCAAGCCTCACAATTTTTCGACATCGGGATTTTTTTATTTAATTTTTTTGATTAAATAAATCCGAAAAATCAAAAAAAATCGAAAATAGGCAAAAATCGATAGGTGATGCTTGGAACACATCCAAGATGTATTGGAATGAATTTAGGAAACCAATTTGGGTGGTTTCAATTGTCCAAAAGCACGAGACAAGTGTTCGCCCCCGTTCATGCACGTCGGGTGGCAACATTGGGGGGCCATGTTGTGAGTGTTGTATTGCAATCTTTTGAGGCAACAAGGAAGATTGCTTTTGTAGAGTTTGTGTGATCTACGGTGTTCTTCGTCGGACCTTTGTGTGCTTGACATGGTAGGCAAAGCACCACGGGTGTGTCGCGGCGTGCCTTGGGGCAAGCCATGGGCCAAGCCATGGGGAGCCATGGGGCTTGCCACGGGGCTGTCAAGGCAAGCCATGGGGCTGCCATGGCAAGCCATGGGGCGTGCCGGCGGGGCTGTCAAGGCATGCCATGGGGCAAGCCACGGGGCTGTCAAGGCAAGCCATGGGGCATGCCAGTGGGGCTGCCAAGGCAAGCCATCGGGCTGCCAAGGCATGGCCCGTGGGCACCGTGCTAACCTCGCTGTGCATGCCATGGGGCTGTCAGGGAAAGCCATGGGGCTGTCAAGGCATGGCCCGTGGGCACCGTGCTAACCTCGCTGTGCATGCCATGGGGCATGCCATGGGCACCACCGAGGCAAGCCATGGGGCTGTCAAGGCATCGCCAGTGGGCACCGTGCTAACCTCGCTGTGCATGCCACGGGGCTGTCAAGGCAGGCCATGGGGCGTGCGAGCGGGGCTGTCAAGGCAAGCCGTGGGGCATGCCACGGGGCTGTCAAGGCCAGCCATGGGGCTTGCCACGGGGCTGCCTGGGCATGCCATGGGGCGTGCCATGGGGCGTGCCATGGGGCTGTCAAGCCAAGCCATGGGGCGTGCCATGGGGCTGCCAAGGCAACCAATGGGGCGTGCAAGCGGGGCAAACCATGGGGCTGTCAAGGCAGGCCATGGGGCTTGCCACGGGGCTGCCAAGGCATGCCATGGGGACCTGAGGAGCTGTTGTGCATGCATTTGTCAAGGCAAACTCATGTTTAATCCAGAAGTCGAATACATAGAGACTTATAATAGAGCTGTCAAGGCAAGCCATGGGGCGTGCGAGCGGGGCTGTCAAGGCAGGCCATGGGGCTTGCCACAGGGCTGCCAAGGC
>NW_023358075.1:0-260 GCF_001411555.2 Juglans regia
TTGGTTGTCATGGACCATGTGGGCGTTCTCGTGCTCTTGGATGCGGAACATTGTGTTGGTGTGGGGGGTCTCCGGCCTCTTTATCCCAAACCGAGCGTTCTCGTTTGACACGAACTATTGTCGTGCTCGCGTCTTGATCCTATCCTCCTTCCGGAGTGGTAGGTTTACGTGCGGTGCCGGCATCGAGAATGAATGCTACCTGGTTGATCCTGCCAGTAGTCATATGCTTGTCTCAAAGATTAAGCCATGCATGTGTAAGT
>NW_023358076.1:0-287 GCF_001411555.2 Juglans regia
TAAGAGAGACTCTAACTCTTGCTGTCTCGACCTCATATACTCATTCTCACGCCGTGCAGCTTCTAAATCTGCTGTAAGATTATTAATTTGTGAAGCCGATGAGGTTGAGGAGGATGAACATTTATGCTTGATAGATCGTCCCCAACCTCTTGCCATACTAGACTGCGGCCCGAGCACTTGGGTGAATATGTCTATGTCACTAGGAGAGGATTCCGCAGAAGTCGACTGCATCTCCAACATTTTGCTCTGCAATTTAAAAGGTAATGATCGTAAATAATTAGTAACGT
>NW_023358078.1:0-286 GCF_001411555.2 Juglans regia
TATTTAGACACTCCAGCGTGAACAAAGGAGTTCCACTAGGATATTACCCCATCCTAGCGCTTAGGGTCGTGATTGACATGAATGACTTAACTGGTAGACATGACATTTCGTAACGTGACGTAACATGAACGTAACATAAAAAACAGAAATCTTGACGTAACATAACGTGACATGAACGTAGGACGACAAACATGACATACTTCGAGACATAAATGTAACAGAGAACATTTCATAACATGTCATACATGTAACATGCAACATTTCGTAACATGGCATACCATATAAC
>NW_023358079.1:0-266 GCF_001411555.2 Juglans regia
AAATTCCATCTTTGTAGGTATGCAACACAGGAACCCTTCGGTAGCCCAACATGCTATTCACACGAGGAGCAAAAATGAGGAGGAGCACGCCTAACAGTTCGATGCACAAGCACGGAGCCTATCAAGACATACAACCTTGTCACCACTCACACGCCGTTACGTCCGCCAGACCACAACATCAAACAAATTGAACCACACCCCAACCAAGCACAAGGCTAGCTGAGCGTGTGGAAGCATTGTGTGGTGTCGAGCCTGCCCCGCTAGGC
>NW_023358080.1:0-282 GCF_001411555.2 Juglans regia
TTTTTTTTAAAAAATATTTAAAAGTATTAAAAAATACATGTAAGAAAAAGGGAAAAAAAAACCTAATTAAAACTAACTATGAATATCATTTCTCTCCCCATCTCTCTAATGAATGTTCATTATCCAAAGCATTGATTAGCCTTTATATATATATATATATATATATATATATATATATATATATATCATATCACCAATTTATAACCTACATGTAGTAAGAAAATCGCACAACAACATACACACACAGAATATTTTCACAAAAAAATGGAGACCCACAAATAT
>NW_023358081.1:0-270 GCF_001411555.2 Juglans regia
GCTATTGTCTCAAAAATCGAGAAAAATGGCCTTTCCATTTACCATGTAATCATTGAAAAAACTCAATTGCGGCGATATATAGCATCGCAAAAGGTTAAGAAATCGCCGCAAATGACTCAATATTTTTCCAGAATTTTGAATTATTGTGTGGCGCCCCCGACCCCCATGTAAGGAAAACACGGGAATCGAGACGCCGGGATGATGACAACACGGTCACACATCCCAACGAAAGTGCCAAGTGTGTGTACATGCAACGGTGTACAACAACAA
>NW_023358082.1:0-270 GCF_001411555.2 Juglans regia
GCAAACAACCCATCGTCGGCCGAGAGCACGCGTAGGAATCTAGTGCTAAGAAGCACCAAACACCATGCCACACTCACACCTCAAGGATGCCATGCACGAGGATCGAACCCCCACGAAGATCAACACATCAAGAAGGAAACCGTATCAAGGTTCAACCCCATGGGAACAAGGCCATCAAGGTCCGGAAGCCACCTCAATGAAGCATGTGCGTAGCACTGGGTGCCATAACACCATCCGCCGTGCACATCTACGTCAAAGAGGAAGCAAACA
>NW_023358083.1:0-275 GCF_001411555.2 Juglans regia
AAAAATCAAAAAAAATCGAAAATAGGCAAAAATCGATAGGTGATGCTTGGAACACATCCAAGATGTATTGGAATGAATTTAGGAAACCAATTTGGGTGGTTTCAATTGTCCAAAAGCACGAGACAAGTGTTCGCCCCCGTTCATGTACGTCGGGTGGCAACATTGGGGGGCCATGTTGTGAGTGTTGTATTGCAATCTTTTGAGGCAACAAGGAAGATTGCTTTTGTAGAGTTTGTGTGATCTACGGTGTTCTTCGTCGGACCTTTGTGTGCTTG
>NW_023358084.1:0-2839 GCF_001411555.2 Juglans regia
TGCCATAACACCATCCGCCGTGCACATCTACGTCAAAGAGGAAGCAAACAAACACACAGGCCCAGCCACCATGCGGCCAACCAAATGTAAAATGAAAAATGGAGATGCCCGTCAAACCCCATGGAAGCGAGGCCAGCATCATCCGGATACCCCCGAGAGCAACAATGTGCGTAGCACTGGGTGCCATAACACCATCCGCCGTGCACAAACATGTTGCAAAGGAGGCATCCAAACAAATAGGCCCAACCGCCATGGGGTAGACTAGAGCACACGAGGGCTAGCCAACGTGAGAAAGCCCCTAGCACGACCGATTGCCCCCATCAACAAGCCCATGCGCGGCACTAGGTGCCACCAAATCCGTCCCTAAAGCACAAGCTTGTTGCTAGAAAGCAAGCGAGAATGTAGGAATCACTGGCGAGGCCAAAAAAAGCGGTCGTCGGCGGAGTCGACCCCATCGACGAAGGCCAGCATCATCGGGATACCCCCGAGAGCAACAATGTGCGTAGCACTGGGTGCCATAACACCATCCGCCGTGCACAAGCATGTTGCAAAGGAGGCATCCAAACAAATAGGGCCAACCGCCATGGGGTAGACTAGAGCACACGAGGGCTAGCCAACGTGAGAAAGCCCCTAGCACGACCGATTGCCCCCATCAACAAGCCCATGCGTGGCACTAGGTGCCACCAAATCCGTCCCTAAAGCACAAGCTTGTTGCTAGAAAGCAATCGAGAATGTGAAGATCCTTACGGCGGAGGATGTTAAAGCGGTGGAGTAAGCGAGTCAGAGCCCCCATGACCCGAGGCCAGCATCATCCGGATACCCCCGAGAGCAACAATGTGCGTAGCACTGGGTGCCATAACACCATCCGCCGTGCACAAGCATGTTGCAAAGGAGGCATCAAACCAAATAGGCCCAACCGCCATGGGGTAGACTAGAGCACACGAGGGCTAGCCAACGTGAGAAAGCCCCTAGCACGACCGATTGCCCCCATCAACAAGCCCATGCGTGGCACTAGGTGCCACCAAATCCGTCCCTAAAGCACAAGCTTGTTGCTAGAAAGCAATCGAGAATGTAGGAATCACCCCCACGAAAACGAGCCCAAAAAGCGGTCGTCGGGACATGGTCGGCCGGCGGCGGCCGCCGCCACAACCACCGCCGGCGGCGGTGGAGACGATACCCCCCCGCCGGTGGCATGGGGGGCGTGGCACACGCCCTTTCCATGGGCGCCAGGGGCATGCCCATGTGAGGGGGGCGGCATGGTCAGCCCTCCTGGCTGACCATGTTGGGGCTTACATGCCCCCCCTAAAGAGCATTTAGAGCCAAATCCCAACCGGCAGGAGGAAACATCAAATGTCCGAGGAAACATAAAGGCCTTTTTTATCGAAATACTTTGAATTTGGACGGGATTTTTTGCAGGCATGCTTAGAAAAATCATATCTTGAAGTAGGAGCAAGCCTCACAATTTTTCGACATCGGGATTTTTTTATTTAATTTTTTTGATTAAATAAATCCGAAAAATCAAAAAAAATCGAAAATAGGCAAAAATCGATAGGTGATGCTTGGAACACATCAAAGATGTATTGGAATGAATTTAGGAAACCAATTTGGGTGGTTTCAATTGTCCAAAAGCACGAGACAAGTGTTCGCCCCCGTTCATGCACGTCGGGTGGCAACATTGGGGGACCATGTTGTGAGTGTTGTATTGCAATCTTTTGAGGCAACAAGGAAGATTGCTTTTGTAGAGTTTGTGTGATCTACGGTGTTCTTCGTCGGACCTTTGTGTGCTTCACATGGTAGGCAAAGCACCACGGGTGTGTCGCGGCGTGCCTTGGGGCAAGCCATGGGCCAAGCCATGGGGAGCCATGGGGCTTGCCACGGGGCTGTCAAGGCAAGCCATGGGGCTGCCATGGCAAGCCATGGGGCGTGCCGGCGGGGCTGTCAAGGCATGTAATGGGGCAAGCCACGGGGCTGTCAAGGCAAGCCATGGGGCATGCCAGTGGGGCTGCCAAGGCAAGCCATCGGGCTGCCAAGGCATGGCCCGTGGGCACCGTGCTAACCTCGCCGCGCATGCCATGGGGCTGTCAAGAGGAAACCATGGAGGTACGTCAAGGCATGGCCGTGAACTTAGATATGGCTTCTCATTGTGCATGCCATGGGGCATGCCATAGACATCTATAGAGGGTAGTAATAGGTGGAGGCATGTCGATGGGCCAGGTACTAACTTTCTCATTTGTGCATGCCGCGAAGGTTTGTCAAGAGCAGAGACCATGGGAGCGTGCCATGGGGAATCAAGGAAACCATGGGGCATGCTGCGTGAGTGTCGGAGGTATGCCATGGGGTACATCAAGTCGAGGTACAATCAGTCAGTTATGGAGACTTGCCATGGGTACATGAGAAGGCAAGCCATGGGGAGAGGCGTCTGCATGAGAGGTATCCGAGAAACGAAACCATGTCAGGGCTTACTATGAGAGCTATGGAAACATGCCATGGGTTTGTCAAAGAGCAAACCATGAGGCGTCTTGGCAGGCTGTCGAGGCAAGCAGAGTGGGGAGGGCATGCAATTTTATCAAGGAGCAAACCATGGGGGCTTATAGCGGGAGACTACTCAAAGGCATGCCATGGGGCTGTCAAGGCAAGCCATGGGGCGTGCGAGCGGGGCTGTCAAGGCAAGCCGTGGGGCATGCCACGGGGCTGTCAAGGCAAGCCATGGGGCTTGCCACGGGGCTGCCTGGGCATGCCATGGGGCGTGTCATGGGGCGTGCCATGGGGCTGTCAAGCCAAGCCATGGGGCGTGCCATGGGGCTGCCAAGGCAACCAATGGGGCGTGCAAGCGGGGCAA
>NW_023358085.1:0-261 GCF_001411555.2 Juglans regia
ATTCATTCCAATACATCTTGGATGTGTTCCAAGCATCACCTATCGATTTTTGCCTATTTTCGATTTTTTTTGATTTTTCGGATTTATTTAATCAAAAAAATTAAATAAAAAAATCACGATGTCGAAAAATTGTGAGGCTTGCTCCTACTTCAAGATATGATTTTTCTAAGCATGCCTGCAAAAAATCTCGTCCAAATTCAAAGTATTTCGATAAAAAAGGCCTTTATGTTTCCTCGGACATTTGATGTTTCCTCCTGCCGG
>NW_023358086.1:0-281 GCF_001411555.2 Juglans regia
TTGGATGTGTTCCAAGCATCACCTATCGATTTTTGCCTATTTTCGATTTTTTTTGATTTTTCGGATTTATTTAATCAAAAAAATTAAATAAAAAAATCCCGATGTCGAAAAATTGTGAGGCTTGCTCCTACTTCAATATATGATTTTTCTAAGCATGCCTGCAAAAAATCTCGTCCAAATTCAAAGTATTTCGATAAAAAAGGCCTTTATGTTTCCTCGGACATTTGATGTTTCCTCCTGCCGGTTGGGATTTGGCTCTAAATGCTCTTTAGGGGGGGCAT
>NW_023358087.1:0-269 GCF_001411555.2 Juglans regia
AAGAACACCGTAGATCACACAAACTCTACAAAAGCAATCTTCCTTGTTGCCTCAAAAGATTGCAATACAACACTCACAACATGGCCCCCCAATGTTGCCACCCGACGTGCATGAACGGGGGCAAACACTTGTCTCGTGCTTTTGGACAATTGAAACCACCCAAATTGGTTTCCTAAATTCATTCCAATACATCTTGGATGTGTTCCAAGCATCACCTATCGATTTTTGCCTATTTTCGATTTTTTTTGATTTTTCGGATTTATTTAATC
>NW_023358088.1:0-264 GCF_001411555.2 Juglans regia
GAGAAGTCCACTGAACCTTATCATTTAGAGGAAGGAGAAGTCGTAACAAGGTTTCCGTAGGTGAACCTGCGGAAGGATCATTGTCGATACCTGCCCAGCAGAACGACCTGTGAACATGTAATAACCTTCTGGGTGGGGGTGTAAGGCCCCCTCCCAAAAAACGGTTGGGAGGGCACGTTGAGATATGCCCACCGCTCCTCGTGTGTGGTTGGTCAATCTTCTCGTTCCCTTCCCGATCGAACAATGAACCCCGGCGCGGTCTGC
>NW_023358089.1:0-283 GCF_001411555.2 Juglans regia
GAAAATGATTTACACAAAATCCAACTCACACTATTTTCCCAGAAAATAGTCCATTTAATCCGTCAATACCCTATGCACCATGGCCTCCCCTAGGGACCATCCGCATGTCCTGGCTTCGTAGCGATGCCCAGTTCCGCGCCCAGCCCGTACATGGCCGAGCACCCACTACGCAACGAGCGATGCCCAGTTCCGCGCCCAGCGCGTACATGGCCAGACATCCTCTAGCCCCCGCCAGCAGAAGGACCACGGAGTCGGCACGAATCTCTCGTCCGATCCCATTGTC
>NW_023358090.1:0-286 GCF_001411555.2 Juglans regia
GCTATTAATCCTTCAAATTTGTGTTAGAATATCATTATCCAACCTTGTTAACCTTGAAAAATTGATTGGGCCAAGTGATATTGGATTTGGGCTTGATAGCAACCCAAACCCTCTTTAAACCCCAAATTTTAGGCCCATTCGGTTTAGGCCCATGAATTTGGTCACCATAGGATTGCTTCATGGCTAAGTTTTGTACCCCCACTTGGCTGGCCAGATCTTTACAAGAAGGGCCTAGAAGGTTCTTGAAAGACAAAACTAAAGGGCCACCTCACTCTTTCACTCTCAC
>NW_023358091.1:0-251 GCF_001411555.2 Juglans regia
GGATGCCATGCACGAGGATCGAACCCCCACGAAGATCAACGCATCAAGAAGGAAACCGTATCAAGGTTCAACCCCATGGGAACAAGGCCATCAAGGTCCGGAAGCTACCTCAATGAAGCATGTGCGTAGCACTGGGTGCCATAACACCATCCGCCGTGCACATCTACGTCAAAGAGGAAGCAAACAAACACACAGGCCCGGCCACCATGCGGCCAACCAAATGTAAAATGAAAAATGGAGATGCCCGTCAA
>NW_023358092.1:0-259 GCF_001411555.2 Juglans regia
TACTTTGAATTTGGACGAGATTTTTTGCAGGCATGCTTAGAAAAATCATATCTTGAAGTAGGAGCAAGCCTCACAATTTTTCGACATCGGGATTTTTTTATTTAATTTCTTTGATTAAATAAATCCGAAAAATCAAAAAAAATCGAAAATAGGCAAAAATCGATAGGTGATGCTTGGAACACATCCAAGATGTATTGGAATGAATTTAGGAAACCAATTTGGGTGGTTTCAATTGTCCAAAAGCACGAGACAAGTGTTC
>NW_023358095.1:7500-8834 GCF_001411555.2 Juglans regia
CAAATAGGCCCAACCGCCATGGGGGAGACTAGAGCACCCGGGGGCTAGCCAACGTGAGAAAGCCCCTAGCACGACCGCTTGCCCCCATCAACAAAGCCCATCACGCGTACTAGGTGCCGCAAATCAGATCTAAAGCACAAGCTTGTTGTAACAAAGCGAGAATGTAAGGAATCACCCCGCAGCGACTAACGGTGGTAAGCGAGTCAAACCCCATGACGAGGCTGACATCATCCGGATACCCAGAGCAACAGTAATGGTAACCTTGGGTGCCATAACACCATCCGCCGTGCACAAGCATGTTGCAAAGGAGGCATCCAAACAAATAGGCCCAACAGCCATGGGGTAGACTAGAGCACACGAGGGCTAGCCAACGTGAGAAAGCCCCTAGCACGACCGATTGCCCCCATCAACAAGCCCATGCGTGGCACTAGGTGCCACCAAATCCGTCCCTAAAGCACAAGCTTGTTGCTAGAAAGCAATCGAGAATGTAGGAATCACCCCCACAAAAACGAGCCCAAAAAACGGTCGTCGGGACATGGTCGGCCGGCGGCGGCCGCCGCCACAACCACCGCCGGCGGCGGTGGAGACGATACCCCCCCGCCGGTGGCATGGGGGGCGTGGCACACGCCCTTTCCATGGGCGCCAGGGGCATGCCATGTGAGGGGGGCGGCATGGTCAGCCCTCCTGGCTGACCATGTTGGGGCTTGCATGCCCCCCCTAAAGAGCATTTAGAGCCAAATCCCAACCGGCAGGAGGAAACATCAAATGTCCGAGGAAACATAAAGGCCTTTTTTATCGAAATACTTTGAATTTGGACGAGATTTTTTGCAGGCATGCTTAGAAAAATCATATCTTGAAGTAGGGGCAAGCCTCACAATTTTTCGACATCGGGATTTTTTTATTTAATTTTTTTGATTAAATAAATCCGAAAAATCAAAAAAAATCGAAAATAGGCAAAAATCGATAGGTGATGCTTGGAACACATCCAAGATGTATTGGAATGAATTTGGGAAACCAATTTGGGTGGTTTCAATTGTCCAAAAGCACGAGACAAGTGTTCGCCCCCGTTCATGCACGTCGGGTGGCAACATTGGGGGGCCATGTTGTGAGTGTTGTAGTGCAATCTTTTGAGGCAACAAGGAAGATTGCTTTTGTAGAGTTTGTGTGATCTACGGTGTTCTTCGTCGGACCTTTGTGTGCTTGACATGGTAGGCAAAGCACCACGGGTGTGTCGCGGCGTGCCTTGGGGCAAGCCATGGGCCAAGCCATGGGGAGCCATGGGGCTTGCCACGGGGCTGTCAAGGCAAACCATGGGGCTGCCATGGCAAGCCATG
>NW_023358096.1:0-268 GCF_001411555.2 Juglans regia
AGCAGAAGGACCACGGAGTCGGCACGAATCTCTCGTCCGATCCCATTGTCGCCCAGCGACAATCCAGGGGACGTTACTCAGTTTATTCCGCTCCCGAGTAACCAGAGGAGCTCCACCGAGATAATGCCCCATCTCGGCTTGGGATCGTGATACGCACGCACCCAAATTCCATTCTCACATGAAAACCCAGTTTTCATAAACACATGAACATGAATGCAATACACGAAAACCCAGTTTTCCTTTACAAACATGATCATGCATGAAATAA
>NW_023358097.1:0-251 GCF_001411555.2 Juglans regia
AACATTGGGGGGCCATGTTGTGAGTGTTGTATTGCAATCTTTTGAGGCAACAAGGAAGATTGCTTTTGTAGAGTTTGTGTGATCTACGGTGTTCTTCGTCGGACCTTTGTGTGCTTGACATGGTAGGCAAAGCACCACGGGTGAGTCGCGGCGTGCCTTGGGGCAAGCCATGGGCCAAGCCATGGGGAGCCATGGGGCTTGCCACGGGGCTGTCAAGGCAAGCCATGGGGCTGCCATGGCAAGCCATGGGG
>NW_023358098.1:0-267 GCF_001411555.2 Juglans regia
CCATGCAAGCCTTCGAGTTTACGTTGGTTGTCATGGACCATGTGGGCGTTCTCGTGCTCTTGGATGCGGAACATTGTGTTGGTGTGGGGGGTCTCCGGCCTCTTTATCCCAAACCGAGCGTTCTCGTTTGACACGAACGATTGACGTGCTCGCGTCTTGATCCTATCCTCCTTCCGGAGTGGTAGGTTTACGTGCGGTGCCGGCATCGAGAATGAATGCTACCTGGTTGATCCTGCCAGTAGTCATATGCTTGTCTCAAAGATTAAG
>NW_023358099.1:0-258 GCF_001411555.2 Juglans regia
CCTAGGGTTTCAAAATTCTAGGGTCTCCTGCATCTCTAAGTTTGTCAATTGCTTGGAGTGTCGTTCCATTGATTCTCTTCTACTTCATTGTCCATGCTTGTGTGTTTGAATTCAATTGCTTGGCTTTCACAATTGAATATTGCTGTTTGTGGTTGAATTAGAGAAAATAAAAGAAAGGAAAGGAAATGAAAAGAAAAGAAAAGAAAAGAAAAGAAAAGAAAAGAAAATTCAAAAAAAAAAAAAAAAAAAAAAAAAAAA
>NW_023358100.1:0-289 GCF_001411555.2 Juglans regia
GAGGATTTGTTGCATGATTAAAAGTTTTGGTGAAATATTTTCTTAGGTCTAGAAACTTAGAAACTGGAAGAGGAAAAACAGTTTCTGTTTTGAGAAAGTTTAAATCTTTTATGGTTTAATCTTATTCCAATGGCTTTGATATTCTTATTGGAAGATCCTAAGCATCTTATATACATGTTAGAATGTTATTTTGAAGATATTTGATGTTAGTTTCGAACATATGAAATTTTATGGAAGGAGATATTCGGTTAGGCCAAAGTGATGATGTTCTTGGCTAAATTTATGTTTT
>NW_023358101.1:0-287 GCF_001411555.2 Juglans regia
GAATTTCGTTAAACGATTTTCACTATAAGTTAATATGAATATTTAGAATTTTTAGTACTAAGTTTATTATGTATTTTTTTGGAGTGAATAGTAACCTCGATAAGCGCACCAATTGCAGTGTTTTCAAAATCACAGTGTGGAATTTCCAAATTAGGTTAGAGAAGTTTTATTTGGACACTTGGCAAGATTTTAGCCACACTTAGTGAATGGTATTAGACACTTGACACAAAGAAGAACCATTAGATAGATTTGTGAAGGAATCAAGGTGTGAGATCATGCCACCTAAG
>NW_023358102.1:0-260 GCF_001411555.2 Juglans regia
AGCAATCTTCCTTGTTGCCTCAAAAGATTGCAATACAACACTCACAACATGGCCCCCCAATGTTGCCACCCGACGTGCATGAACGGGGGCGAACACTTGTCTCGTGCTTTTGGACAATTGAAACCACCCAAATTGGTTTCCTAACTTCATTCCAATACATCTTGGATGTGTTCCAAGCATCACCTATCGATTTTTGCCTATTTTCGATTTTTTTTGATTTTTCGGATTTATTTAATCAAAAAAATTAAATAAAAAAATCC
>NW_023358103.1:0-287 GCF_001411555.2 Juglans regia
AGACCACAACATCAAACAAATTGAACCACACCCCAACCAAGCACAAGGCTAGCTGAGCGTGTGGAAGCATTGTGTGGTGTCGAGCCTGCCCCGCTAGGCATGGGAAATAAGAGAAGAGAAAATAGTAACAATCGGGACAGTTGATGAGGTCTCAACCCCTTGGGAGCCAAGCCAAACCAGCAAACAACCCATCGTCGGCCGAGAGCACGCGTAGGAATCTAGTGCTAAGAAGCACCAAACACCATGCCACACTCACACCTCAAGGATGCCATGCACGAGGATCGAAC
>NW_023358104.1:0-251 GCF_001411555.2 Juglans regia
GGCAAGCCCCATGGCATGCCTTGGCAGCCCCGTGGCAAGCCCCATGGCCTGCCTTGACAGCCCCGCTCGCACGCCCCATGGCTTGCCTTGACAGCCCCATGGCAAGCTCCATGGCCTGACTTGACAGCCCCATGGCTTGCCTTGACAGCCCCATGGCATGCACAGCGAGCCCCGTGGCAAGCCCCATGGCATGCCTTGGCAGCCCCGTGGCAAGCCCCATGGCCTGCCTTGACAGCCCCATGGCTTGCCCC
>NW_023358105.1:0-268 GCF_001411555.2 Juglans regia
AAATTAGAACTTAATCACTAACAATTAGGAATATGGAAAAATATCAACTTAGAGTAAAATTACCATTTTACCCTCTACATGTGGGAAAATGACCATTTTACCCCTAACTTAAGGATTTTGCATTATAACTTCAAAAATCACCAAAATTTACATACCTTATGTAAATTTTGTCCTAAACTCAAATATCAATTCATAAAAATTTAAAACTAAACACAACCATCAAAACTCTATATGGCCGAAACTTACAAAGGCTATTTCCTTTGCTTTT
>NW_023358106.1:2500-4663 GCF_001411555.2 Juglans regia
AAGCACAAATTTGCTTTCCACAAACAAAGCCAGGAATGTAGGAATCCACCCTGGCCGGGCCAAGCCGATTGGTCATCTTAGAGCCCCATGGGCCGGGCCGGTATCGTGGATACCGAGAGCAACAATGTGGTAATAGCTGGGTTGCCATAACACCATCGCGTGCACAAACATGTTGCAAAGGAGGCATCAAACCAAATAGGCCCAACCGCCATGGGGTAGACTAGAGCACACGAGGGCTAGCCAACGTGAGAAAGCCCCTAGCACGACCGATTGCCCCCATCAACAAGCCCATGCGTGGCACTAGTTGCCACCAAATCCGTCCCTAAAGCACAAGCTTGTTGCTAGAAAGCAATCGAGAATGTAGGAATCACCCCCACGAAAACGAGCCCAAAAAACGGTCGTCGGGACATGGTCAGCCGGCGGCGGCCGCCGCCACAACCACCGCCGGCGGCGGTGGAGACGATACCCCCCCGCCGGTGGCATGGGGGGCGTGGCACACGCCCTTTCCATGGGCGCCAGGGGCATGCCCATGTGAGGGGGGCGGCATGATCAGCCCTCCTGGCTGACCATGTTGGGGCTTGCATGCCCCCCCTAAAGAGCATTTAGAGCCAAATCCCAACCGGCAGGAGGAAACATCAAATGTCCGAGGAAACATAAAGGCCTTTTTTATCGAAATACTTTGAATTTGGACGAGATTTTTTGCAGGCATGCTTAGAAAAATCATATCTTGAAGTAGGAGCAAGCCTCACAATTTTTCGACATCGGGATTTTTTTATTTAATTTTTTTGATTAAATAAATCCGAAAATCAAAAAAAATCGAAAATAGGCAAAAATCGATAGGTGATGCTTGGAACACATCCAAGATGTATTGGAATGAATTTAGGAAACCAATTTGGGTGGTTTCAATTGTCCAAAAGCACGAGACAAGTGTTCGCCCCCGTTCATTCACGTCGGGTGGCAACATTGGGGGGCCATGTTGTGAGTGTTGTAGTGCAATCTTTTGAGGCAACAAGGAAGATTGCTTTTGTAGAGTTTGTGTGATCTACGGTGTTCTTCGTCGGACCTTTGTGTGCTTGACATGGTAGGCAAAGCACCACGGGTGTGTCGCGGCGTGCCTTGGGGCAAGCCATGGGCCAAACCATGGGGAGCCATGGGGCTTGCCACGGGGCTGTCAAGGCAAGCCATGGGGCTGCCATGGCAAGCCATGGGGCGTGCCGGCGGGGCTGTCAAGGCATGCCATGGGGCAAGCCACGGGGCTGTCAAGGCAAGCCATGGGGCATGCCGATTAGGTGCCAGAGCAAATATGGTCACCAAGGCAGCCCGTGGGCACCTGCGTGCTATTTCTCGGCTGTGCATGCCATGGGGCTGATCAAAAGGGGAAAACCATGGGGCGTCAAGGCATGGCCGGGGCACCGATGCTAACCTCGCTGTGTGGCACCATGGGGCATGCCATATGGAGCCTCCACCGAGGCAAGTATGGGCTGTCAGGAGCACTCGCCCGTGGGCACAATGCTTCAACCTCAGCTGTGCATGCCAGGGCTGTCAAGGCGAACTGGGGCGTGCAGGCAGGGCTGTCAAGGAAGGAGCAAGCCGTGGGGGGCATGCCACCCCGGGGCTGTCAAGGCAACCATAGAGGGGTGCCACCCAGGGCTGCCTGTGGGCATGCCATGGGCGTATACATATAGAAGGGCATTAGCCATGGGGCTGTCTAGAGAAGCCAAAACCATGGGGCGTGCCATGCTGGGGCACCAAAGGCAACCAATGGGGCGTGCCAAGCGGGGCAAGCCATGGGGCTGTGATAAGCGGAGCCATGGGGCTTGCCACAGGGGCTGTAAGGCATGCCATGGGGCTTGCCACAGGGCTCGCTATTATGATGCCATGGACTGTCAGGGCAAGCCATGGGGCTGTCAAGTCAGGCCATGGGGCTTGCCATGGGGCTGTCAAGGCAAGCCATGGGGCGTGCGAGCGGGGCTGTCAAGGCAGGCCATGGGGCTTGCCACAGGGCTGCCAAGGCATGCCATGGGGCTTGCCACGGGGCTGTCAAGGCAAGCCACGGGGCTGCCAAGGCAGGCCATGGGGCGTGCGAGCGGGGCTGCCAAGGCATGCCATGGGGCTTGCCACAGGGCTGTCAAGGCAAGCCATGGGGCTGTCAAGTCAGGCCAT
>NW_023358107.1:0-281 GCF_001411555.2 Juglans regia
TTCACCCCCGTGGTAGGGTTATAAACCACCATTATACCCGTGGCTGGGCCTTAACAGAAACAGAACGGATTTCATCGAAAATCCGATTACAATCATATACAGAATCAGAACTTCATGCCAAGATTTTCAGATGACACTGAAAAGCTTCAGATAATTTCACATGTTGGAGATAAACATAAACAAAATATCCTCATTTGTTCATAACAAAACTTCCAGATTTTCATATTCGCTCTTTTACATAGTTCAGAAATAAAGTACACAAAACTAGCTCATGTCTACAC
>NW_023358108.1:0-279 GCF_001411555.2 Juglans regia
CATAAGGAACGTTTGTTGGATTTGAAGGAATCAAGGTGTGAGATCATGTCGCTTAAGCAAAACTTTGTTTCATCTGCTCAACCAAATTGTGCCAGATCAAAGAGGTTTTCAATCCTAGTGAAATTCTAAATGGTGAGAATCCAATCGAAAGCCCAAAAGCATGGTTGAAATCGAAACCCTAAACGGTTTCCCCAAAACCCTAAAGTTGGCCTCTAAACATTTTCTAATCCGATTTCTAGCATTGTGTTTAATCACTTGATTAAATCACTTCCACATGCT
>NW_023358109.1:0-292 GCF_001411555.2 Juglans regia
TATATTATAGCGATTTTATTTTTTATTTATATATAATAGTGATAAATATTTTTTATTTATATATTATAGTGATTTTATTTTTTATTTATATATTATAGCGATTTTATTTTTTATTTATATATAATAGTGATAAATATTTTTTATTTATTATATATTATAGTGATTTTATTTTTTATTTATATATTATAGCGATTTTATTTTTTATTTATATATAATAGTGATAAATATTTTTTATTTATATATTATAGCGATTTTATTTTTTATTTATATATAATAGTGATAAATATTTTTT
>NW_023358113.1:0-293 GCF_001411555.2 Juglans regia
TTACGTTCACGCAATCATGGTAATCCCATGAGACAAGAATATGTTTCAAGTTCATGTTATGTTATGTTCACATTTACGTTATGTTCCAAGTTCACATTTATGTTATGTCATGCTCAAGTTCATGTTCAAATTATGCATGTTCACGTTCAAGTTATGTTTTAAGTCCATGTTATATTTCAAGTTCACGTTCATGCTATGTTTCAAGTCACGTTCATGCTAAGCTTCAGTTTCAGTTTAAGTTATGCCAGTTATGTTATGTTGTATGTCAAGTTATGCTATGATTACTTATGATT
>NW_023358116.1:0-291 GCF_001411555.2 Juglans regia
TTATAGTGATTTTATTTTTTATTTATATATTATAATGATTTTATTTTTTATTTATATTTAATAGTGATAAATATTATAGTGATTTTATTTTTTATTTATATATTATAGTGATTTTATTTTTTATTTATATATTATAACGATTTTATTTTTATTTATATATTATAGCGATTTTATTTTTTATTTATATATTATAGTGATAAATATTTTTTATTTATATATTATAGTTATTTTATTTTTTATTTATATATTATAGCGATTTTATTTTTATTTATATATTATAATGATTTTTTT
>NW_023358117.1:0-10929 GCF_001411555.2 Juglans regia
GGGTTTCAACTTATTTAATTCATTTAAAGAACTTATTTTATTAGTTTAGAATAATTGAGTTTATTATGGGAAGCACTTAAGGGGGGCCTATGGAAGGGCATGTTGGGAAAGTTATTATTTTATTGAACTAGGGTTAGGGTTACTGTAGCCGAGTACTGTAGCACGGCACTGTAGCCGCGGCACTGTTCATCCAGGGGCACTTTTGGAAGATGGGGGGTTTATTTTGGCTAGGGTTTCATTAGGTTTTCCTTTAAATATTCTATGTAGCCTCATTCTAATCAGATAATGAAGTTTATGAAATTTGATGAATTTATTCATTGTGAGTTGAGTTTTACTCCTCTTGTTCTTAATTGAACTTTTGAACTTATCAAAGGTAAATCACAACCTTTGTGGCATTCCTCCTTTGTAATTTGGGTTCTTGAGACGGGTTCTTCAATGGGTCTAGATTTTAATATAATCTAGGTTCTTGAAACGAGTTCTCATCGGGTCTAGATTCTCCATCCATAGCCTTGATTTTGGCTTTCTTGGGAAGTTTTCAAATTGACTGTGGGTTCAAGGGATTTCATTCCCGCGGGTTCATATCATTTGGTATTCAGAGCAAGGTTTCCAATCAGGTCTGATTCTATCTTTTAATTTTAGTATCCTTAAATTTAATTCTAGGGCTTCATTGTTCTAGGGTTGCCAAAAAAAAAAAAATTGAAATAAAAAGTAGGCTGCTGAAATTCTTAAGGTTTTGGGTTTGGCTGAAATTTGCATCACCTAGGGTTTCAAAATTCTAGGGTTTCCTGCATCTCTAAGTTTGTCAATTGCTTGGAGTGTCATTCCATTGATTCTCTTCTATTTCATTGTCCATGTTTGTGTGTTTGAATTCAATTGGTTGGTTTTCACAATTGAATATTGCTGTTTGTGGATGAATTAGAGAAAAGAAAAGAAAAGAAAAGAAAAGAAAAGAAAGGAAAGGAAAAGAAAAGAAAAGAAAAGAAAAGAAAGGAAAGGAAAGGAAAAGAGAATGTAGCATATTCAAAGTTGCTAGATAGTTACAACAAAGAGAAAGAAAGAAATTTGCTGCATACATCACTCAAGTTGGTATCTTGTCTTATTGTTACTCTTTCATTCGTATAACTTCATTGATTCTCGTGTCATTTTTATTCCTTCATGTTTCTCTTGTTCTTGTTTCCTGAATCTAATTACTACTAGTTGGGATAAAACAAGGTTGCCTTGTCTTGATTGAGTTCATTTAGTTCTGAAAGAACTTGAGTGGAAAAACTATTGAGGTAAAAGGCAAGAGAGTGTGAGACTATTATCGGGAAAAAGCCATTAAGAGTGAAACACGAGTAGAGTGTCATTATTCGAGTTGAAACACGTAAGGGAGTGTGTGAGGTTTTCTTTTTACCACTAACATTCTTCTGTGCAGCACCTTGTAATGTCTCATCAGAGTAGCTCATCACCAAGGGGGCGAGTAGATAACTCATCCTTTGTGTTGCATGCCATGCAACATGAGTTTGAGCGGTTGAACTTGGTGTTAGGTGAAGTGAGGAATAGCATGGATAATCAAGAAGCAATGGTTAGAAATCTGCAAGCAGAGAAAGATAGGAGGCGACATGAGCCTAATATTAAGAATGGGTATGAGAATGGAGAGTATGGTTGATATGAACCCGCGGGAATGAAATCCCTTGAACCCACAGTCAATTTGAAAACTTCCCAAGAAAGCCAAAATCAAGTCTATGGATGGAGAATCTAGACCCGATGAGAACTCGTTTCAAGAACCTAGATTATATTAAAATCTAGACCTGTTGAAGAACCCGTCTCAAGAACCCAGATTACAAAGGAGGAACGCCACAAAAGTTGTGATTTACCTTTGATAAGTTCAAAAGTTCAATTAAGAACAAGAGGAGTAAAACTCAACTCACAATAATAAATTCATCAAATTTCATAAACTTCATTATCCCATTAGAATGAGACTACATAGAGTATTTAAAAGAAAACCTAATGAAACCCTAGCCAAAATAAACCCCCATCTTCCAAAAGAGCCCCTGGATGAACAGTGTCACGGCTACAGTGCCGCGCAACAGTAACTCTGCTACAGTAACCCTAACCCTAGTTCAATAAAATAATAACTTTCCCAACATGCCCTTGCATAGGCCCCCTTAAGTGCTTCCCATAATAAACTCAATTATTCTAAACTAATAAAATAAGTTCTTTAAATGAATTAAATAAGTTGAAACCCTTCATGTCGTTGCCTTCTTCCGTAGCTGATCAAATGAATTAAAACAGGATCCTCATCCTTCAAACCCCATCTTGAATGTTGGCCTCTTGCTAAACTTATTCCAGGTGGATTGCATCAATCCTTGTATTGTCTCTTTGATCTTCTTGGCCCATCTGGAAGTTGCAAATGATCTTTAAGACTAGGCTCATCTTGGTTCCCATCATTCCCCCTCTCCTCAAAAGGATTCGACCTCGAATCTCCACCTGGATCAAAGGGAAAGTGGTTAGTACCATTGAAAATAGTAGAAACATGATACCTACCTGGAAGATCCATTAGATATGCATTTTCATTAATTTGTTCAAAATTTTGGACTAGTCCATCCAAGTTACCCATATCATCAACTGGTGAAAATTTAGTAGTGGCATGAACATTCCAATCATATGTAAACTCAATGAATGGCAAAGAATACCCCCACAAATGTTCATGAAGCACATCTAAAGTCTTCCTCGAACCAAAATGACCACTCCAATATGCAAACTCAATGAATGGCAAATAATACTCCCGCAAACGTTCATGCAACAAGTCAATGAATGGCAAATGATACTCCCATAAACGTTCATGCAACATTTCTGAAATCTTATTTTCACCAGAATGATCACTCCAATTATATGCAAAATTAATGAAATACAAATGATACTCCTGCAAACGTTCGTGTAACATGTCTTTGAAAGGCAAATGATATTTCCATAAACGTTCATGCAACACAACAAAAGTCTTCCTTACACCATGGTTACCCAACAAACCAGCATGTCCATCACACACAAGCAACTTACGCATAAAACTAGTTGGCACACAAAATCTATTCATTCTAAACAAGTACCAATCAAGTTTATAGAACTTACCAAAAGATGCATTCTCACATGTTCCATACACACTAGCAAAGTCATCATTATTAGCATGCAATTCCTTATCATATTCAAATCTCAACAATGTCGCATCTAAAATGAAGACAAGGACATACCTTCTTGCTAAAGCATCAACCACAAAATTTTTCATACCTTGTGTGTATTTGAATACATGAGGAAAAGTCTCAATACAATCCTCCAGCTTAGTATGCATTCTAGTCAACACCTTACCTTGTCCCTTTAAGTGTGTCAATGACTCTTGTTTTTCCAAGAAAGGTCGATTAAGAATTGTCGCACCTGGCATAAAATCAATGTAGTGCTCTATCTCCCTAAAAGGTGGCAATCCACAAAAGACACCACTAGGAAACATGACCTCATATCCCCGCAACAAAGAGACAACAATACTAGGCAAACATACGTCAAGTCCGTTAGGATTAAGACTCGCTTTAGCACAAAAACTCACTTTTCTCTTTGTTTTTCTCTCACTTTCTTCACACTCTCTTTTCTTTCCACTCTGTTTTTCTTTTTCACTCTCTTTTTCACAATTACTTTTCAACTCATTCTCTCTTTTGCTTAAGGTTTTAGTCTCACCCTCTTCTTTTTTCTCTCTCATTTTTCTGTCTTTCTCCATTTCGGTCTCACTGTTTCTTTTCTTCTCAATCTCACCTTCACTCTTTCTTTTCAGCACACTCTCACTTTCACTGTCACCTTCACTCTTATTAATCAACCACTTCTTTTTCTTGAGGTTTCAATCACCCAAATCTTTTTTCCTGGTGGTTCGGTCTTTCTCCTTTGCTACCACAACTTGATCATTTTTGTCCCACTTTGGTTTCCAAAATTACTAGAAGGCAGTATGCCTTGATGTACCCTTTCCTTTTGGCCGTCTCTCCACTTCATATCCATATTGCTTTTCCATGTCCTCCACCCCCCTCTTCATAATGTGCAACTCAACTACGGTGGCTATCTCCCTATTCAACCCCCTTCAAATCTTTTCATTATGGCCTCCGATCCTCCACTACATTAGCCAGACCTCCATCTCCTTATGGTAGTCTCTACACTCTAGACCTGTATAAGATTTTGTAATTTTTTGTAGAGGTCTATAGCTGAGTGGCTAGGTGCAAATCTCCGCCTCATGATAGCTTTTCAGCTCACTCTCCATGTTTCCTGGGCCTTCCTCCTCCTATTGGTGCGAAATTGAGTCCCACCAAATAAGCATAATCAATGAACTCAATTACAGCCCAACTTCATCTTTTTCTCCTCAGGTAATTATGACAGTAAACACTAACTCTATTCTTCTCCCACTCCTAAATAAACTTGGTCAGTTCTACCTTGGAATGATGGTATTTTCATTTTACAGTGCTTCCAAGGTTCTTATCTACTCTATCACCAGGCCCACAGGTTTGTACTGAGCCTCTTCCAGCTGCCTATCTTCTGTGTCTGCAATCCGCTTCCAGATGTTGCCTCATCCTCACCATACTCTCCATTCTCATACCCATTCTTAATATTAGGCTCATGTCGCCTCCTATCTTTCTCTGCTTGCAGATTTCTAACCATTGCTTCTTGATTATCCATGTTATTCCTCACTTCACCTAACACCAAGTTCAACCGCTCAAACTCATGTTGCGTGGCATGCAACACAAAGGATGAGTTATCTACTCGCCCCCTTGGTGATGAGCTACTCCGATGAGACATTACAAGGTGCTGCACAGAAGAATGTTAGTGGTAAAAAAGAAAACCTCACACACTCCCTTACGTGTTTCAACTCGAATAATGACACTCTACTCGTGTTTCACTCTTAATGGCTTTTTGCCGATAATAGTCTCACACTCTCTCTTGCCTTTTACCTCAATAGTTTTTCCACTCAAGTTCTTTCAGAACTAAATGAACTCAATCAAGACAAGGCAACCTTGTTTTATCCCAACTAGTAATTAGATTCAGGAAACAAGAACAAGAGAAACATGAAGGAATAAAAATGACACGACAATCAATGAAGTTATGCGAATGAAAGAGTAGCAATAAAACAAGATACCAACTTGAGTGATGTATGCAGCAACCCCTTTGATGGTAAGGTTCAATCAACAAATTTCTTTCTTTCTCATTGTTGTAACTATGTAGCAACTTTGAATATGCTACCTTCTCTTCTCTTCAACTTCTTTTTTTTTTTTTTTTGGAATTTTCTTTTCCTTTCCTTTCCTTTCCTTTCTTTTCTTTTCTTTTCTTGTCCTTTCCTTTCTTTTCTTTTCTTTTCTTTTCTTTTCTCTAATTCATCCACAAACAGCAATATTCAATTGTGAAAACCAACCAATTGAATTCAAACACACAAACATGGACAATGAAATAGAAAAGAATCAATGGAACGACTCTCCAAGCAATTGACAAACTTAGAGATGCAGGAAACTCTAGAATTTTGAAACCCTAGGTGATGCAAATTTCAGCCAAACCCAAAACCTTAAGAATTTCAGCAGCCTACTTTTTATTTCAATTTTTTTTTTTGGCAACCCTAGAACAATGAAGCCCTAGAATTAAATTTAAGGATACTAAAATTAAAAGATAGAATCAGACCTGATTGGAAACCTTGCTCTGATACCAAATGATATGAACCCGCGGGAAAGGAATCCCTTGAACCCACAGTCAATTTGAAAACTTCCAAGAAAGCCAAAATCAAGTCTATGGATGGAGAATCTAGACCCGATGAGAACTCGTTTCAAGAACCTAGATTATATTAAAATCTAGACCCATTGAAGAACCCGTCTCAAGAACCCAAATTACAAAGGAGAAACGCCACAAAGGTTGTGATTTACCTTTGATGAGTTCAAAAGTTCAATTAAGAACAAGAGGAGTAAAACTCAACTCACAATAATAAATTCATCAAATTTCATAAACTTCATTATCCCATTAGAATGAGACTACATAGAGTATTTAAAAGAAAACCTAATGAAACCCTAGCCAAAATAAACCCCCATCTTCCAAAAGTGCCCCTGGATGAACAGTATCATGGCTACAGTGCCGCGCAACAGTAACTCTGCTACAGTAACCCTAACCCTAGTTCAATAAAATAATAACTTTCCCAACATGCCCTTGCATAGGCCCCCTTAAGAGCTTCCCATAATAAACTCAATTATTCTAAACTAATAAAATAAGTTCTTTAAATGAATTAAATAAGTTGAAACCCTTCAAGAGCCCAAAGCCTTTAAGTCTTGTCGTTGCCTTCTTCCGTAGCTGATCAAATGAATTAAAACAGGATCCTCATCCTTCAAACCCCATCTTGAATGTTGGCCTCTTGCTAAACTTATCCCAGGTGGATTGCATCAATCCTTGTATTGTCTCTTTGATCTTCTTGGCCCATCTGGTAGTTGCAAATGATCTTTAAGACTAGGCTCATCTTGGTTCCCATCATTCCCCCTCTCCTCAAAAGGATTCGACCTCGAATCTCCACCTGGATCAAAGGGAAAGTGGTTAGTACCATTGAAAATAGTAGAAACATGATACTTACCTGGAAGATCCATTAGATATGCATTTTCATTAATTTGTTCAAAATTTTGGACTAGTCTATCCAAGTTACCCATATCATCAACTGGTGAAAATTTAGTAGTGGCATGAACATTCCAATCATATGTAAACTCAATGAATGGCAAAGAATACTCCCACAAATGTTCATGAAGCACATCTAAAGTCTTCCTCGAACCAAAATGACCACTCCAATATGCAAACTCAATGAATGGCAAATAATACTCCCGCAAACGTTCATGCAACAAGTCAATGAATGGCAAATGATTCTCCCATAAACGTTCATGCAACATTTCTGAAATCTTATTTTCACCAGAATGATCACTCCAATTATATGCAAAATTAATGAAATACAAATGATACTCCTGCAAACGTTCGTGTAACGCGTCTTTGAAAGGCAAATGATATTTCCATAAACGTTCATGCAACACAACAAAAGTCTTCCTTACACCATGGTTACCCAACAAACCAGCATGTCCATCACACACAAGCAACTTACGCATAAAACTAGTTGGCACACAAAATCTATTCATTCTAAACAAGTACCAATCTAGTTTATAGAACTTACCAAAAGATGCATTCTCACATGTTCCATACACACTAGCAAAGTCATCATTATTAGCATGCAATTCCTTATCATATTCAAATCTCAACAATGTCGCATCTAAAATGAAGACAAGGACATACCTTCTTGCTAAAGCATCAACCACAAAATTTTTCATACCTTGTGTGTATTTGAATACATGAGGAAAAGTCTCAATACAATCCTCCAGCTTAGTATGCATTCTAGTCAACAACTTACCTTGTCCCTTTAAGTGTGTCAATGACTCTTGTTTTTCCAAGAAAGGTCGATTAAGAATTGTCGCACCTGGCATAAAATCAATGTAGTGCTCTATCTCCCTAAAAGGTGGCAATCCACAAAAGACACCACTAGGAAACATGACCTCATATCCCTGCAACAAAGAGACAACAATACTAGGCAAACATACGTCAAGTCCGTTAGGATTAAGACTCGCCTTAGCACAAAACTCACTTTTCTCTTTGTTTTTCTCTCACTTTCTTCACACTCTCTTTTCTTTCCACTCTGTTTTTCTTTTTCACTCTCTTTTTCATAATTACTTTTCAACTCATTCTCTCTTTTGCTTAAGGTTTTAGTCTCACCCTCTTCTTTTTTCTCTCTCATTTTTCTGTCTTTCTCCATTTCGGTCTCACTGTTTCTTTTCTTCTCAATCTCCCCTTCACTCTTTCTTTTCAGCACAATCTCACTTTCACTGTCACCTTCACTCTTATTATTAAGCTCATTCTCACTTTTTCTTGAGGTTTCAGCCTCACCCAAATCTTTTCCCTTTGGTGGTTCGGTCTTCTCCTTTGCTACAACTTGATCATTTTTGTCCCACTTTGGTTTCCAAGAAGTACTAGAAACCGAAGTATACCTTGATGTACCCTTTCCTTTTAGCCGTCTCTCCACCTTCATAGCCATGTGCACTATGTCCTCTACCTCTTCATAATGTTGCAACTCAACTACATTGGCTATCTCCTATTCAACCCCTTCAAAAATCTTTTCATTATGGCCTCCCGATCCTCCACTACATTAGCCCGAATCATAGCCACCTCCATCTCCTTATGGTAGTCCTCTACACTCCTAGACCCCTGTATAAGATTTTGTAATTTTTTGTAGAGGTCTCTATAGTAGTGGCTAGGTACAAATCTCCGCCTCATGATAGCTTTCAACTCTCTCCATGTTTCTACAGGCCTCTCAAAATTCCTCCTCCTATTGGATACTAATTGAGCCCACCAAATAATCGCATAATCAATGAACTCAATTACAGCCAACTTCATCTTTTTCTCCTCAGAGTAATTATGACAATCAAACACTAACTCTATTCTTTTCTCCCACTCTAAATAAACTTCAGGGTCAGTTCTACCTTGGAATGATGGCATTTTCATTTTGATGCTTCCAAGGTTCTTATCTACTCTATCTCGACCCCCTGAGTTTGCCCTAAGGCCTCTTCCATGCCTAACTCTTCTATGTCTACCCAATCCAACTTCAGATGGTAGCACTTCCTCATCCTCACCATACTCTCCATTCTCATACCCATTCTTAATATTAGGCTCATGTCGCCTCCTATCTTTCTCTGCTTGCAGATTTCTAACCATTGCTTCTTGGTTATCCATGCTATTCCTCACTTCACCTAACACCAAGTTCAACCGCTCAAACTCATGTTGCATGGCATGCAACACAAAGGATGAGTTATCTACTCGCCCCCTTGGTGATGTGCTACTCCGATGAGACATTACAAGGTGCTGCACAGAAGAATGTTAGTGGTAAAAAAGAAAACCTCACACACTCCCTTACGTGTTTCAACTCGAATAATGACACTCTACTCGTGTTTCACTCTTAATGGCTTTTTTCCGATAATAGTCTCACACTCTCTTGCCTTTTACCTCAATAGTTTTTCCACTCAAGTTCTTTCAGAACTAAATGAACTCAATCAAGACAAAGCAACCTTGTTTTATCCCAACTAGTAATTAGATTCAGGAAACAAGAACAAGAGAAACATGAAGGAATAAAAATGACACGACAATCAATGAAGTTATGCGAATGAAAGAGTAGCAATAAAACAAGATACCAACTTGAGTGATGTATGCAGCAACCCCTTTGATGGTAAGGTTCAATCAACAAATTTCTTTCTTTCTCATTGTTGTAACTATGTAGCAACTTTGAATATGCTACCTTCTCTTCTCTTCAACTTCTTTTTTTTTTTTTTTTGGAATTTTCTTTTCCTTTCCTTTCCTTTCCTTTCTTTTCTTTTCTTTTCTTTTCCTTTCCTTTCTTTTCTTTTCTTTTCTTTTCCTTTCCTTTCTTTTCTTTTCTTTTCTTTTCTTTTCTCTAATTCATCCACAAACAGCAATATTCAATTGTGAAAACCAACCAATTGAATTCAAACACACAAACATGGACAATGAAATAGAAAAGAATCAATGGAACGACACTCCAAGCAATTGACAAACTTAGAGATGCAGGAAACTCTAGAATTTTGAAACCCTAGGTGATGCAAATTTCAGCCAAACCCAAAACCTTAAGAATTTCAGCAGCCTACTTTTTATTTCAATTTTTTTTTTTTGGCAACCCTAGAACAATGAAGCCCTAGAATTAAATTTAAGGATACTAAAATTAAAAGATAGAATCAGACCTGATTGGAAACCTTGCTCTGAATACCAAATGATATGAACCCGCGGGAATGAAATCCCTTGAACCCACAGTAAATTTGAAAACTTCCCAAGAAAGCCAAAATCAAGTCTATGGATGGAGAATCTAGACCCGATGAGAACTCGTTTCAAGAACCTAGATTATATTAAAATCTAGACCCATTGAAGAACCCGTCTCAAGAACCCAAATTACAAAGGAGAAACGCCACAAAGGGTGTGATTTACCTTTGATAAGTTCAAAAGTTCAATTAAGAACAAGAGGAGTAAAACTCAACTCACAATAATAAATTCATCAAATTTCATAAACTTCATTATCCCATTAGAATGAGACTACATAGAGTATTTAAAAGAAAACCTAATGAAACCCTAGCCAAAATAAACCCCCATCTTCCAAAAGTGCCCCTGGATGAACAGTATCATGGCTACAGTGCCGCGCAACAGTAACTCTGCTACAGTAACCCTAACCCTAGTTCAATAAAATAATAACTTTCCCAACATGCCCTTGCATAGGCCCCCTTAAGTGCTTCCCATAATAAACTCAATTATTCTAAACTAATAAAATAAGTTCTTTAAATGCATTAAATAAGTTGAAACCCTTCATGTCGTTGCCTTCTTCCGTAGCTGATCAAATGAATTAAAACAGGATCCTCATCCTTCAAACCCCATCTTGAATGTTGGCCTCTTGCTAACCTTATCCCAGGTGGATTGCATCAATCCTTGTATTGTCTCTTTGATCTTCTTGGCCCATCTGGAAGTTGCAAATGATCTTTAAGACTAGGCTCATCTTGGTTCCCATCATTCCCCCTCTCCTCAAAAGGATTCGACCTCGAATCTCCACCTGGATCAAAGGGAAAGTGGTTAGTACCATTGAAAATAGTAGAAACGTGATACTTACCTGGAAGATCCATTAGATATGCATTTTCATTAATTTGTTCAAAAATTTGGACTAGTCCATCCAAGCTACCCATATCATCAACTGGTGAAAATTTAGTAGTGGCATGAACATTCCAATCATATGTAAACTCAATGAATGGCAAAGAATACTCCCACAAATGTTCATGAAGCACATCTAAAGGCTTCCTCGAACCAAAATGACCACTC
>NW_023358118.1:0-2306 GCF_001411555.2 Juglans regia
CGTAGCCCTGGGTGCCATAACACCACCCGCCGTGCACAAGCATGTTGCAAAGGAGGCATCCAAACAAATAGGCCCAACCGCCATGGGGTAGACTAGAGCACACGAGGGCTAGCCAACGTGAGAAAGCCCCTAGCACGACCGATTGCCCCCATCAACAAGCCCATGCGTGGTACTAGGTGCCACCAAATCCGTCCCTAAAGCACAAGCTTGTTGCTAGAAAGCAATCGAGAATGTAGGAATCACCCCCACGAAAACGAGCCCAAAAAACGGTCGTCGGGACATGGTCGGCCGGCGGCGGCCGCAGCCACAACCACCGCCGGCGGCGGTGGAGACGATACCCCCCCGCCGGTGGCATGGGGGGCGTGGCACACGCCCTTTCCATGGGCGCCAGGGGCATGCCCATGTGAGGGGGGCGGCATGGTCAGCCCTCCTGGCTGACCATGTTGGGGCTTTCATGCCCCCCCTAAAGAGCATTTAGAGCCAAATCCCAACCGGCAGGAGGAAACATCAAATGTCCGAGGAAACATAAAGGCCTTTTTTATCGAAATACTTTGAATTTGGACGAGATTTTTGCAGGCATGCTTAGAAAAATCATATCTTGAAGTAGGAGCAAGCCTCACAATTTTTCGACATCGGGATTTTTTTATTTAATTTTTTTGATTAAATAAATCCGAAAAATCAAAAAAAATCGAAAATAGGCAAAAATCGATAGGTGATGCTTGGAACACATCCAAGATGTATTGGAATGAATTTAGGAAACCAATTTGGGTGGTTTCAATTGTCCAAAAGCACGAGACAAGTGTTCGCCCCCGTTCATGCACGTCGGGTGGCAACATTGGAGGGCCATGTTGTGAGTGTTGTATTGCAATCTTTTGAGGCAACAAGGAAGATTGCTTTTGTAGAGTTTGTGTGATCTACGGTGTTCTTCGTCGGACCTTTGTGTGCTTGACATGGTAGGCAAAGCACCACGGGTGTGTCGCGGCGTGCCTTGGGGCAAACCATGGGCCAAGCCATGGGGAGCCATGGGGCTTGCCACGGGGCTGTCAAGGCAAGCCATGGGGCTGCCATGGCAAGCCACCAGAGCGCGTCGAGGACTGTCAGGCATGCCATCAGGGCAAACCAGGGGTACATCAAGACAACCATGGGGCATGCGATTAAGAATTTCCGCCAAAGACAAAACCATCCAGGCACTTAAGGCATGGCCCGTCGATATAACACCTCATTGTGCATGCCATGGGGCTATCAAGGGAAAGCCATCAAGGCATGGCCCGTAGACGCAGAGTCTCCTTACTCATTTACCATGCCATGGGCATGCCATGGAGCTTCCACGAGGGCAAGCCATGGGACTGTCAAGGCATGGCAGGTAAGATGCCGTGCTAACCTGTGCATGCCCGGAGTTTGTCAAGAAACAGGGAGCCATGGGCGTCTTGAGGCCTGTTGAGCAAGCCGTGGGGCATGCCAGGGGCATCAAGGAGCAAGCCATGGGGCTTGCAAGGGCCTGAGGCATGCCATGGGGATGTCAGAGGCGTCTCATGGAGAACATCGAGAGCCAAGCCATGAAATGCCATGGAACATAAAGGCAACCAATGGAGATGCAAGCAGGAGACTTAAACCATGGGTATCAAGAGGCGAGGCCATGGGGCTTATATGAGGCACAAAGGCATGCCATAAATTGCAGAGACTCGGCCAATGCATCTGCTAGAGTTTGTCAAGGAGCAAACCATGGGGAGCATCAAGTCGGAACCATGGGGCTTATACATGGGAACATCAAAGGAAGCGAGCCATGGGGAAGTCTGGCCAGAGTACAATCAAAGGCTGACCCTTCAGGGCTTGCTTATGCAGTGCATAAAGATATATGGGGGCTTGCCACCAAAGGGGCATCAAGGCAAATACCAGGTACATAGAAGCAGGCCATGGGGCGTGGGCGCGGGGCTGCCAAGGCATGCCATGGGGCTTGCCACGGGGCTGCCAAGGCATGCCATGGGGCTGTCAAGTCAGGCCATTGGGCTTGCAATGGGGCGTGCAAGCGGGGCAAACCATGGGGCTGTCAAGGCAGGCCATGGGGCTTGCCACGGGGCTGCCAAGGCATGCCATGGGGCTTGCCGCGGGGCTGTCAAGGCAAGCCACGGGGCTGCCAAGGCAGGCCATGGGGCGTGCGAGCGGGGCTGCCAAGGCATGCCATGGGGCTTGCCACGGGGCTGTCAAGGCAAGCCACGGGGCTGCCAAGGCAGGCCATGGGGCGTGCGAGCGGGGCTGCCAAGGCATACCATGGGGCTTGCCACGGGGCTGCCAAGGCATGCCATGGG
>NW_023358119.1:0-280 GCF_001411555.2 Juglans regia
TGGACAATGAAATAGAAAAGAATCAATGGAACGACACTCCAAGCAATTGACAAACTTAGAGATGCAGGAAACCCTAGAATTTTGAAACCCTAGGTGATGCAAATTTCAGCCAAACCCAAAACCTTAAGAATTTCGGTAGCCTACTTTTTATTTCAATTTTTTTTTTTTGGCAACCCTAGAACAATGAAGCCCTAGAATTAAATTTAAGGATACTAAAATTAAAAGATAGAATCAGACCTGATTGGAAACCTTGCTCTGAATACCAAATGATATGAACCCG
>NW_023358120.1:0-253 GCF_001411555.2 Juglans regia
AGTTTCACAGTCTGAATTAGTTCATACTTACACATGCATGGCTTAATCTTTGAGACAAGCATATGACTACTGGCAGGATCAACCAGGTAGCATTCATTCTCGATGCCGACACCGCACGTAAACCTACCACTCCGGAAGGAGGATAGGATCAAGACGCGAGCACGACAATCGTTCGTGTCAAACGAGAACGCTCGGTTTGGGATAAAGAGGCCGGAGACCCCCCACACCAACACAATGTTCCGCATCCAAGAGC
>NW_023358121.1:0-271 GCF_001411555.2 Juglans regia
TCCAAAGAATTCTCATGAATTTTATGTATTTTTGCACTAACCCATTTCACTGTATTTTTGGCATGCCGGACTGAGTCCGAGGAGTACGGGGGTCGGATGGATTTGTGATTGGAGTTGTTGGTTTGATGGATTTTGGATTGGTTGGTTCATGTGCATTTCATGCATGTTCATGTTTGTAAAGGAAAACTGGGTTTTCGTGTATTGCATTCATGTTCATGTGTTTATGAAAACTGGGTTTTCATGTGAGAATGGAATTTGGGTGCGTGCGTAT
>NW_023358123.1:0-286 GCF_001411555.2 Juglans regia
GAAATAGCCTTGTAAGTTTCGGCCATATAGAGTTTTGATGGTTGTGTTTAGTTTTAAATTTTTTTGAATTGATATTTGAGCTTAGGACAAAATTTACATAAGGTATGTAAATTTTGGTGATTTTTGGAGTTAGGATGCAAAATTCTTAAGTTAGGGGTAAGATGGTCATTTTCCCACATGTCGAGGGTAAAATGGTAATTTTACTCTAAGTTGATATTTTTCCATATTCCTAATTGTTAGTGATTAAGTTCTAATTTTTAGAAATCACTACTTTCAGTTTCCCGTG
>NW_023358124.1:0-282 GCF_001411555.2 Juglans regia
AAATAAAATTCAATATTGTCTAACTCTCAAATGAGGCTACAAAGAGTTTTTAAAGCCAAACCTAATCAAAACCCTAGCCAAAATAATGCCCCTTTTACCCAAAATTACCCTTGATGAACAGTACCGGCTACAGTACACACGGCTACAGTAACCCCAACAGTAAATTGATGAAACCCTAGTTCCTAAAATGTAATTTTCCAAATAAGCCCTTGGCCAAAATACAAGGCCTTCCCAAAAACATAGTTCAAAAGAAATAAGACATGTGAGCCAAGCATCTTCAAG
>NW_023358125.1:0-286 GCF_001411555.2 Juglans regia
TAGGATGCCCGCGTGGAAAAGACTCCAACCTCTTATTTTTGCCACTTTGCGCTGAATCGGTTTTGTAAAAAGCTTGGGCAAAGTGGTAAAAATAAGAGTTGCTCCGATTCCCCCCGTGTTGGGGAATACTTACACTATGGTCGTGGTAGTACCACAGGATGCCCGCGAGCAAACGACTCCAACCTCTTATTTTTGCCACATTGCGCTCAATTGGTTTTGTACAAAGCTTGGGCAAAGTGGTAAAAATAAGAGTTGCTCCGATTCGCCCCGTGTTGGGGAATACTTA
>NW_023358126.1:0-259 GCF_001411555.2 Juglans regia
TCGTAGTTGGATCTTGGGTTGGGCAGAGCGGTCCGCCCCTGGTGTGCACCGGTCTGCTCGTCCCTTCTACCGGCGATGCGCTCCTGGCCTTAACTGGCCGGGTCGTGCCTCCGGTGCTGTTACTTTGAAGAAATTAGAGTGCTCCAAGCAAGCCTACGCTCTGTATACATTAGCATGGGATAACATCATAGGATTTCGGTCCTATTGTGTTGGCCTTCGGGATCGGAGTAATGATTAACAGGAACAGTCGGGGGCATTC
>NW_023358127.1:0-255 GCF_001411555.2 Juglans regia
GGCACGCCCCATGGCTTGCCATGGCAGCCCCATGGCTTGCCTTGACAGCCCCGTGGCAAGCCCCATGGCTCCCCATGGCTTGGCCCATGGCTTGCCCCAAGGCATGCCGCGACACACCCGTGGTGCTTTGCCTACCATGTCAAGCACACAAAGGTCCGACGAAGAACACCGTAGATCACACAAACTCTACAAAAGCAATCTTCCTTGTTGCCTCAAAAGATTGCAATACAACACTCACAACATGGCCCCCCAATG
>NW_023358128.1:0-288 GCF_001411555.2 Juglans regia
ACTCTCCAGTTTATCGCCCAGAATGACCTTTCTGGGGTCTAAACAACTTTTTACCAATCAAATGATCTCCAAATGGAACAAATAAGATATCCACGTAAACTAAACTCCAAAAGAAACAACTTTCATGAAGGAAACGTTGCAAGGAAACACTTACAAAAGCTTCGAAACAGGCATTCAAAAGAGGTACGAAAAACTGTCCGAGAGTGTCTTTTGTGTTCTATGAAGGAAAAGTGTAAAGGAGAGTTGCTTTTTCGTGGGAAGTGGACTGAAGAGCTTCTTACACAAGCT
>NW_023358130.1:0-279 GCF_001411555.2 Juglans regia
TACGAATGCCCCCGACTGTTCCTGTTAATCATTACTCCGATCCCGAAGGCCAACACAATAGGACCGAAATCCTATGATGTTATCCCATGCTAATGTATACAGAGCGTAGGCTTGCTTTGAGCACTCTAATTTCTTCAAAGTACCAGCACCGGAGGCACGACCCGGCCAGTTAAGGCCAGGAGCGCATCGCCGGTAGAAGGGACGAGCAGACCGGTGCACACCAGGGGCGGACCGCTCTGCCCAACCCAAGATCCAACTACGAGCTTTTTAACTGCAACA
>NW_023358133.1:0-250 GCF_001411555.2 Juglans regia
AGGCTCCGTGCTTGTGCATCGAACTGTTAGGCGTGCTCCTCCTCATTTTTGCTCCTCGTGTGAATAGCATGTTGGGCTACCGAAGGGTTCCTGTGTTGCATACCTACGAAGATGGAATTTGTCCCTCTCGTTGCCCCTTGTCCTTGTCGGTGCTCATCTTTGGGTGCTGGCTGGACTCTGAAGTTGTCCACGTGTTACCATGCAAGCCTTCGAGTTTACGTTGGTTGTCATGGACCATGTGGGCGTTCTC
>NW_023358135.1:0-269 GCF_001411555.2 Juglans regia
AACAGGTTGCGAATGGGGCCTAATTAGCTGGTCACCGGAGCGCGCCAGGCACTAACGCCGATGGTGCCACACATTATGTTACGTGTGTCCACAGCAAGTGTGGCACAAATAGATAAGTCATGGGGCCACAACAACTGTGGAGCCTGAAGTATGGGGCCACAACAACTGTGGAGCATACACTACGTGAGACACAGCAATTGTGACACGTAGAATACGTGGGGCCACAACAACTGTGGAGTACGTATTAACGCACTCACAGCTGGTATAGA
>NW_023358137.1:0-279 GCF_001411555.2 Juglans regia
GGAACATTGTGTTGGTGTGGGGGGTCTCCGGCCTCTTTATCCCAAACCGAGCGTTCTCGTTTGACACGAACGATTGTCGTGCTCGCGTCTTGATCCTATCCTCCTTCCGGAGTGGTAGGTTTACGTGCGGTGCCAGCATCGAGAATGAATGCTACCTGGTTGATCCTGCCAGTAGTCATATGCTTGTCTCAAAGATTAAGCCATGCATGTGTAAGTATGAACTAATTCAGACTGTGAAACTGCGAATGGCTCATTAAATCAGTTATAGTTTGTTTGATG
>NW_023358138.1:0-254 GCF_001411555.2 Juglans regia
GAAAAAAAAAAAAAAAAAAAAAAAAAAAAAAAAAAAATTTCTTTTTTTTTTTTTTTCCCATTTTTAAATGGCTTGAATAGTGGGTTTTTGGGTCTATGCCCATTGTGCTTATGATTTTTTATTTGTTAATTATATGCAATGAGGATATTTGTTTATTATGCTCATATTTAGTTTGCATAAATTGATTAATTTTTTACTTTTTACATGCAATTTTTGATGAGTATATAGTTTAGAGCATGAGATTAAATGTTATG
>NW_023358139.1:0-278 GCF_001411555.2 Juglans regia
CTTCCTTGGATGTGGTAGCCGTTTCTCAGGCTCCCTCTCCGGAATCGAACCCTAATTCTCCGTTACCCGTCACCACCATTGTAGGCCTCTATCCTACAATCGAAAGTTGATAGGGCAGAAATTTGAATGATGCGACGCCGGCACGATGGCCGTGCGATCCGTCGAGTTATCATGAATCATCAGAGCAACGGGCAAAGCCCGCGTCGACCTTTTATCTAATAAATGCATCCCTTCCAGAAGTCGGGGTTTGTTGCACGTATTAGCTCTAGAATTACTAC
>NW_023358142.1:0-281 GCF_001411555.2 Juglans regia
AAATTCTAATATAATCACTAAAAATTCAAGAATTATAAATAACAATTACATAACAATCCGACTATAAAGCAAGCATTTGACAGAAGTAATAATTTATTTTACTCTTTAGATGAATACAAAAAAAAGTCTATTTAAAGAGAAAGAAATAATATAAACACTTGCAGAAAAAAACATGCGAAAAAAAAAATAAAAAAAAAACTTTACACTGTTCACTATTGTTGATGAATGGTAATGAAGGTAATATAAACAATTGCAAAAAAAAAAAAAAAAAAAAAAAAAAA
>NW_023358143.1:0-247 GCF_001411555.2 Juglans regia
AATGGTGGTTTATAATCCTACCACGGGGGTGAAACATGGAAAATGGCCCAGCCACAGGTATAATGGTGGTTTATAACTCTACCACGGGGGTGAAACATGGAATATGGCCCAGCCACGGGTATAATGGTGGTTTATAACCTTACCACGGGGGTTAAACATGGTATTGTCCCAATGTGTTTATTAAACGATGATATGATTATAAGGTGTCAGTTTAGAAATGCCAACAGATTCTCTTTTTGGAACAAGT
>NW_023358146.1:0-277 GCF_001411555.2 Juglans regia
AGGCCGGAGACCCCCCACACCAACACAATGTTCCGCATCCAAGAGCACGAGAACGCCCACATGGTCCATGACAACCAACGTAAACTCGAAGGCTTGCATGGTAACACGTGGACAACTTCAGAGTCCAGCCAGCACCCAAAGACGAGCACCGACAAGGACAAGGGGCAACGAGAGGGACAAATTCCATCTTTGTAGGTATGCAACACAGGAACCCTTCGGTAGCCCAACATGCTATTCACACGAGGAGCAAAAATGAGGAGGAGCACGCCTAACAGTT
>NW_023358147.1:0-274 GCF_001411555.2 Juglans regia
GGTAGAAGGGACGAGCAGACCGGTGCACACCAGGGGCGGACCGCTCTGCCCAACCCAAGATCCAACTACGAGCTTTTTAACTGCAACAACTTAAATATACGCTATTGGAGCTGGAATTACCGCGGCTGCTGGCACCAGACTTGCTCTCCAATGGATCCTCGTTAAGGGATTTAGATTGTACTCATTCCAATTACCAGACTCGTAAGAGCCCGGTATTGTTATTTATTGTCACTACCTCCCCGTGTCAGGATTGGGTAATTTGCGCGCCTGCTGC
>NW_023358149.1:0-283 GCF_001411555.2 Juglans regia
CAATGGTATCATATTACATACCCAATTAAGAAGTAACAATGTCTTATAAAAGTACAAAATTAGATATTAAAACTAGTCAGAAATATTGATAAAATTTATTTCTTCTTTTTCCCTCGCCCACGGGGATTCTGTTGCAACGACAAAACACGCTCCATTTGCACCATCATCTCTCGTTGCACTTGCTCTTGCACTTCACTGCGTATTCTTTCCTCCTGGTCTCTCTGTTGGTCCTGCAAACGCGTCTCTAAATGAGACTGTCGTTCTAAGAGAGACTCTAACTCTT
>NW_023358150.1:0-253 GCF_001411555.2 Juglans regia
AATCCACTCCCGAGTGCTCCTTCTTGTCAATTTATCTCGCAAGGCGGAAAAAACAAAAACGAGGGGTGCAACACGAGGACTTCCCAGGAGGTCACCCATCCTATACTACTCTCGCCCAAGCACGCTTAACTGCGGAGTTCTGATGGGATCCGGTGCATTAGTGCTGGTATGATCGCAGCCATCAAACTAATTACTTAAAATTCATATAATCCTTGAGCGACATACTAGCGTCCTTCCGATCCCAATCCAAACG
>NW_023358152.1:0-255 GCF_001411555.2 Juglans regia
TGCCCATGTGAGGGGGGCGGCATGGTCAGCCCTCCTGGCTGACCATGTTGGGGCTTGCATGCCCCCCCTAAAGAGCATTTAGAGCCAAATCCCAACCGGCAGGATGAAACATCAAATGTCCGAGGAAACATAAAGGCCTTTTTTATCGAAATACTTTGAATTTGGACGAGATTTTTTGCAGGCATGCTTAGAAAAATCATATCTTGAAGTAGGAGCAAGCCTCACAATTTTTCGACATCGGGATTTTTTTATTTA
>NW_023358153.1:0-249 GCF_001411555.2 Juglans regia
ACCCAGTGCTACGCACATGCTTCATTGAGGTGGCTTCCGGACCTTGATGGCCTTGTTCCCATGGGGTTGAACCTTGATACGGTTTCCTTCTTGATGCGTTGATCTTTGTGGGGGTTCGATCCTCGTGCATGGCATCCTTGAGGTGTGAGTGTGGCATGGTGTTTGGTGCTTCTTAGCACTAGATTCCTACGCGTGCTCTCGGCCGACGATGGGTTGTTTGCTGGTTTGGCTTGGCTCCCAAGGGGTTGA
>NW_023358154.1:0-290 GCF_001411555.2 Juglans regia
CTTGCCTTGGCAGCCCCGTGGCAAGCCCCATGGCCTGCCTTGACAGCCCCGCTGGAAGCCCCATGGCTTGCCTTGGCAGCCCCGTGGCAAGCCCCATGGCCTGCCTTGACAGCCCCGTGGCTTGCCTTGACAGCCCCATGGCAAGCCCCATGGCATGCCTTGGCAGGCCCGTGGCTTGCCTTGACAGCCCCGTGGCAAGCCCCACGGCATGCCTTGGCAGCCCCGCTCGCACGCCCCATGGCCTGCCTTGGCAGCCCCATGGCAAGCCCCATGGCCTGCCTTGACAGCCC
>NW_023358156.1:0-258 GCF_001411555.2 Juglans regia
GCCAGGGGCATGCCCATGTGAGGGGGGCGGCATGGTCAGCCCTCCTGGCTGACCATGTTGGGGCTTGCATGCCCCCCCTAAAGAGCATTTAGAGCCAAATCCCAACCGGCAGGAGGAAACATCAAATGTCCGAGGAAACATAGAGGCCTTTTTTATCGAAATACTTTGAATTTGGACGAGATTTTTTGCAGGCATGCTTAGAAAAATCATATCTTGAAGTAGGAGCAAGCCTCACAATTTTTCGACATCGGGATTTTT
>NW_023358157.1:0-281 GCF_001411555.2 Juglans regia
ACACTTGGCAAGATTTTAGCCACACTTAGTGAATGGTATTAGACACTTGACACAAAGAAGAACCATTAGATAGATTTGTGAAGGAATCAAGGTGTGAGATCATGCCACCTAAGCAAAGTTGTGTTTCATCTGTTCAACCAATTTGTGCTAGACCAAAGAGGGTTTCAACCCTAGCAAAACCCTAAATGATTGGAATCCAATTGAAACCCCAAAAGCTTGGTTGAAACCAAAACCCTAAATGGTTTTCCCAAACCCTAAAGTTGGCCTCCAAACCCTTTTTA
>NW_023358159.1:0-259 GCF_001411555.2 Juglans regia
TTTTCGTGGGGGTGATTCCTACATTCTCGATTGCTTTCTAGCAACAAGCTTGTGCTTTAGGGACGGATTTGGTGGCACCTAGTGCCGCGCATGGGCTTGTTGATGGGGGCAATCGGTCGTGCTAGGGGCTTTCTCACGTTGGTTAGCCCTCGGGTGCTCTAGTCTACCCCATGGCGGTTGGGCCTATTTGTTTGGATGCCTCCTTTGCAACATGCTTGTGCACGGCGGATGGTGTTATGGCACCCAGTGCTACGCACAT
>NW_023358160.1:0-266 GCF_001411555.2 Juglans regia
CGGCAGGAGGAAACATCAAATGTCCGAGGAAACATAAAGGCCTTTTTTATCGAAATACTTTGAATTTGGACGAGATTTTTTGCAGGCATGCTTAGAAAAATCATATCTTGAAGTAGGAGCAAGCCTCACAATTTTTCGACATTGGGATTTTTTTATTTAATTTTTTTGATTAAATAAATCCGAAAAATCAAAAAAAATCGAAAATAGGCAAAAATCGATAGGTGATGCTTGGAACACATCCAAGATGTATTGGAATGAATTTAGGA
>NW_023358163.1:0-278 GCF_001411555.2 Juglans regia
TTGGTACATGTGCATATCATTATTTCATGCATGATCATGTTTGTAAAGGAAAACTGGGTTTTCGTGTATTGCATTCATGTTCATGTGTTTATGAAAACTGGGTTTTCATGTGAGAATGGAATTTGGGTGCGTGCGTATCACGACCCCAGGCCGAGATGGGGCATTATCTCGGTGGAGCTCCTCTGGTTACTCGGGAGCGGAATAAACTGAGTAACGTCCCCTGGATTGTCGCTGGGCGACAATGGGATCGGACGAGAGATTCGTGCCGACTCCGTGGT
>NW_023358164.1:0-284 GCF_001411555.2 Juglans regia
TAAATCCGAAAAATCAAAAAAAATCGAAAATAGGCAAAAATCGATAGGTGATGCTTGGAACACATCCAAGATGTATTGGAATGAATTTAGGAAACCAATTTGGGTGGTTTCAATTGTCCAAAAGCACGAGACAAGTGTTCGCTCCCGTTCATGCACGTCGGGTGGCAACATTGGGGGGCCATGTTGTGAGTGTTGTATTGCAATCTTTTGAGGCAACAAGGAAGATTGCTTTTGTAGAGTTTGTGTGATCTACGGTGTTCTTCGTCGGACCTTTGTGTGCTTGA
>NW_023358165.1:0-250 GCF_001411555.2 Juglans regia
CCTGCCCCCGTTCATGACATATAAGATGCAATATTCCTAACATGCATCTAGCATTATGCAATATTCGCAGCGGATAATTTTTCTTTTTAGCAATACTATGCACCAAACGAAATATCCCAAATACTTAAAACATACTTCATACATAATGACATACTAAACAACTGAGATCACAATATTAATCCATATGGTTGTGATCAAAAGAGTGATGGAGATTGAACTCTACAAATACAAGTAGTAATCTGAGGTAACT
>NW_023358166.1:0-261 GCF_001411555.2 Juglans regia
TTCCACATGCTATTAATCCTTCAAATTTGTGTTAGAACATCATTATCCAACCTTGTTAACCTTGAAAAATTGATTGGACCAAGTGATATTGGATTTGGGCTTGATAGCAACCCAAACCCTCTTTAAACCCCAAATTTTAGGCCCATTCGATTTAGGCCCTTTAAGGCCCACGAATTTGGTCACCATAGGATTGCTTCATGGCTAAGTTTTGTACCCCCACTTGGCTGGCCAGATCTGTACAAGAAGGTCCTAGAAGGTTCT
>NW_023358167.1:0-270 GCF_001411555.2 Juglans regia
GGGGGGCCATGTTGTGAGTGTTGTATTGCAATCTTTTGAGGCAACAAGGAAGATTGCTTTTGTAGAGTTTGTGTGATCTACGGTGTTCTTCGTCGGACCTTTGTGTGCTTGACATGGTAGGCAAAGCACCACGGGTGTGTCACGGCGTGCCTTGGGGCAAGCCATGGGCCAAGCCATGGGGAGCCATGGGGCTTGCCACGGGGCTGTCAAGGCAAGCCATGGGGCTGCCATGGCAAGCCATGGGGCGTGCCGGCGGGGCTGGCAAGGCAT
>NW_023358168.1:0-251 GCF_001411555.2 Juglans regia
ACGAGGATCGAACCCCCACGAAGATCAACGCATCAAGAAGGAAACCGTATCAAGGTTCAACCCCATGGGAACAAGGCCATCAAGGTCCGGAAGCCACCTCAATGAAGCATGTGCGTAGCACTGGGTGCCATAACACCATCCACCGTGCACATCTACGTCAAAGAGGAAGCAAACAAACACACAGGCCCGGCCACCATGCGGCCAACCAAATGTAAAATGAAAAATGGAGATGCCCGTCAAACCCCATGGAA
>NW_023358169.1:0-277 GCF_001411555.2 Juglans regia
TCAAAACAAGTTAGAAACAAAATTCTGTTTTGAACTTAGAAGAGAAACCAAAAAGTTCAAGTATGGTTTTAGTGATTTTGATGACTTTTGTTCATGATTCAAAACATGATTATTCTTAAGAATATGTTATGAGTGTAGTAGATGAAAAATTTTGGTTTAATCATGAGTTTTGAGATTTGAAAGAATTACAACAAAAAGCAAAGGAAATAGCCTTTGTAAGTTTCGGCCATATAGAGTTTTGATGGTTGTGTTTAGTTTTAAATTTTTATGAATTGAT
>NW_023358170.1:0-292 GCF_001411555.2 Juglans regia
CCCCAGCCCGCCGCCGTGCGCCGGGGGTGGTCGACACCGCCCGGCTCCCCAGCCCCCCCAGCCCCCGGCAACGCCCCCCCTTCGTTTACAGCCCCAGCCGCGCCGCCGTTAGCCACCACGAGCCCACTCAAGCCGCGACACCTCTTGCGCTCGCGCTGCCGTCTTCTCACCACATCATCATCGACCTCTTAAGCATAACCAACCCCATTTTTGTTTTGGGCTTTTTGGTCTTCAACCGCCTATTGCGCTGCCACCCACGGCCAACCACCACCACCACTAGCTTCACCGACCT
>NW_023358171.1:0-279 GCF_001411555.2 Juglans regia
ATCTCGGCTTGGGGTCGTGATACGCACGCACCCAAATTCCATTCTCACATGAAAACCCAGTTTTCATAAACACATGAACATGAATGCAATACACGAAAACCCAGTTTTCCTTTACAAACATGATCATGCATGAAATACTGATATGCACATGTACCAACACAAATCCACATTCCTCAATAACCAATAACCAATCCAATCAAACCAACCCAAACAACTCCAATCATAAATCCATCCGACCCCCGTACTCCTCGGACTCAGTCCGGCATGTCAAACAAATAC
>NW_023358172.1:0-257 GCF_001411555.2 Juglans regia
ATCGCGTAGCCATGGGTTTGGATCAGATCTCCGTTTGGATTGGGATCGGAAGGACGCTAGTATGTCGCTCAAGGATTATATGAATTTTAAGTAATTAGTTTGATGGGTGCGATCATACCAGCACTAATGCACCGGATCCCAATAGAACTCCGCAGTTAAGCGTGCTTGGGCGAGAGTAGTACTAGGATGGGTGACCTCCTGGGAAGTCCTCGTGTTGCACCCCTCGTTTTTGTTTTTTCCGCCTTGCGAGATAAATT
>NW_023358173.1:0-1068 GCF_001411555.2 Juglans regia
GCATGTTGCAAAGGAGGCATCAAACCAAATAGGCCCAACCGCCATGGGGTAGACTAGAGCACACGAGGGCTAGCCAACGTGAGAAAGCCCCTAGCACGACCGATTGCCCCCATCAACAAGCCCATGCGTGGCACTAGGTGCCACCAAATCCGTCCCTAAAGCACAAGCTTGTTGCTAGAAAACAATCGAGAATGTAGGAATCACCCCCACGAAAACGAGCCCAAAAAAAGCGATTAATTCGGGTTGTAATTCGGCCCGTGACGCCCTCCCGGCTCCCTGCCACGGCGGCCGGTGGAAACATTCCCCAGCCCGTCGGCATGGAAACTGCAGCCCCGCTTTCAGGCGGGGCATGCTTAGCGTGAGGCGGCGGTCAGCGGCTGGAAGCCATGTTGAGAGCTTATGCCCCCCCGCAAAGAGCATTGGGGCAATCGGCCAGGGGAGGAAACATCAAATGTCAGGAAGCTTATGAAGGCCTTTTTATGAATACTTTAATTTGGACGAAATTTTTGCAGGCATGAAAAATCATATCTTGGTAAAGACAAGCCTCACAAATTTTTCGACATCAGGATTTTTTGTTAATTTTTTTTGGTCCATCGTCGAAAAATCAAAATCGAAAATAGGCAAAATCGATGGGTGAACGGAACATCAAGATGTAATTAGTCGGAGCTAGGAAACTTAATTTAGGTGGTTTCAGTAACCAAAAGGATCAAGTATTAAGCCCCGGATTCATCTGCGTCCAATTTGGCAACAGTAGAGATATGTTAGTAGTGTTGTATTTTAATCTTTTGAGGCAACAAGGAAGATTGCTTTTGTAGAGTTTGTGTGATCTACGGTGTTCTTCGTCGGACCTTTGTGTGCTTGACATGGTAGGCAAAGCACCACGGGTGTGTCGCGGCGTGCCTTGGGGCAAGCCATGGGCCAAACCATGGGGAGCCATGGGGCTTGCCACGGGGCTGTCAAGGCAAGCCATGGGGCTGCCATGGCAAGCCATGGGGCGTGCCGGCGGGGCTGTCAAGGCATGCCATGGGGGAAGCCACGGGGCTGTCAAGGCAAGCCATGGGGCATGCC
>NW_023358175.1:0-286 GCF_001411555.2 Juglans regia
ATTGTGTGGTGTCGAGCCTGCCCCGCTAGGCATGGGAAATAAGAGAAGAGAAAATAGTAACAATCGGGACAGTTGTTGAGGTCTCAACCCCTTGGGAGCCAAGCCAAACCAGCAAACAACCCATCGTCGGCCGAGAGCACACGTAGGAATCTAGTGCTAAGAAGCACCAAACACCATGCCACACTCACACCTCAAGGATGCCATGCACGAGGATCGAACCCCCACGAAGATCAACGCATCAAGAAGGAAACCGTATCAAGGTTCAACCCCATGGGAACAAGGCCAT
>NW_023358176.1:0-254 GCF_001411555.2 Juglans regia
ATTTGTCCCTCTCGTTGCCCCTTGTCCTTGTCGGTGCTCATCTTTGGGTGCTGGCTGGACTCTGAAGTTGTCCACGTGTTACCATGCAAGCCTTCGAGTTTACTTTGGTTGTCATGGACCATGTGGGCGTTCTCGTGCTCTTGGATGCGGAACATTGTGTTGGTGTGGGGGGTCTCCGGCCTCTTTATCCCAAACCGAGCGTTCTCGTTTGACACGAACGATTGTCGTGCTCGCGTCTTGATCCTATCCTCCTT
>NW_023358177.1:0-289 GCF_001411555.2 Juglans regia
ATATATAAATAAAAAATAAAATCACTATAATATAGAAATAAAAAATAAAATCACTATAATATATAAATAAAAAATAAAATAACTATAATATATAAATAAAAAATATTTATCACTATTATATATAAATAAAAAATAAAATTGCTATAATATATAAATAAAAAAATAAAATCACTATAATATATAATAAATAAAAAATAAAATTACTATAATATTTATCACTATTAAATATAAATAAAAAATAAAATCATTATAATATATAAATAAAAAATAAAATCACTATAATATATAA
>NW_023358178.1:0-274 GCF_001411555.2 Juglans regia
GAGAAGAGAAAATAGTAACAATCGGGACAGTTGTTGAGGTCTCAACCCCTTGGGAGCCAAGCCAAACCAGCAAACAACCCATCGTCGGCCGAGAGCACGCGTAGGAATCTAGTGCTAAGAAGCACCAAACACAATGCCACACTCACACCTCAAGGATGCCATGCACGAGGATCGAACCCCCACGAAGATCAACGCATCAAGAAGGAAACCGTATCAAGGTTCAACCCCATGGGAACAAGGCCATCAAGGTCCGGAAGCCACCTCAATGAAGCAT
>NW_023358179.1:0-274 GCF_001411555.2 Juglans regia
AATATGTCTTGCAGGACTCACTCTCGATAAAAATAATTCCCATGGTCATCATATCTTTTCCAAAAATCAGATCAAGGAGGGTTAAAGACGAAACTTTTTCCTTTTAAAATACCACTTTCATCGGCTAGCTAGCTTCCTCGAAGGATCCTAGCTATCAGTGGAATTAATTATACTGTAATAAAAAGTAGAAAAGGAAAGGTGAAAATGGAAAAAGAAAAAAAAAAAAAAAAAAAAAAAAAAAAAAAAAAAAAAAAAAAAAAAAAAAAAAAAAAAA
>NW_023358180.1:0-284 GCF_001411555.2 Juglans regia
GTCTCACACTCTCTTGCCTTTTACCTCAATAGTTTTTCCACTCAAGTTCTTTCAGAACTAAATGAACTCAATCAAGACAAGGCAACCTTGTTTTATCCCAACTAATAATTAGATTCAGGAAACAAGAACAAGAGAAACATGAAGGAATAAAAATGACACGAGAATCAATGAAGTTATACGAATGAAACAGTAGCAATAAGAAAAGATATCAACTAGAATCACCCCCTTTGATGATAAGGATCAAGGAAAAAAAAAAAATCTCGAAATTTTTTTTTTTTTTTTTT
>NW_023358181.1:0-250 GCF_001411555.2 Juglans regia
CCTTCGAGTTTACGTTGGTTGTCATGGACCATGTGGGCGTTCTCGTGCTCTTGGATGCGGAACATTGTGTTGGTGTGGGGGGTCTCCGGCCTCTTTATCCCAAACCGAGTGTTCTCGTTTGACACGAACGATTGTCGTGCTCGCGTCTTGATCCTATCCTCCTTCCGGAGTGGTAGGTTTACGTGCGGTGCCGGCATCGAGAATGAATGCTACCTGGTTGATCCTGCCAGTAGTCATATGCTTGTCTCAA
>NW_023358182.1:0-278 GCF_001411555.2 Juglans regia
CTTGAAAGACATAGCTAAAGGGCCACCTCACTCATTCACTCTTACACTCCACCTTAAGAAAAGATCTTGGTCTGATTTTTATGAGAAGAAAAGGCCAACACTCAACCATTCCTTCAGTCCTATCACTTTACATAGCTTGTTTAAGAAGCTCTTCAGTCCACTTCCCACGAAAAAGCAACTCTCCTTTACACTTTTCCTTCATAGAACACAAAAGACACTCTCGGACAGTTTTTCGTACCTCTTTTGAATGCCTGTTTCGAAGCTTTTGTAAGTGTTTC
>NW_023358183.1:0-244 GCF_001411555.2 Juglans regia
CTAGGGCAAGTCCAAACAAGACAAGTGATTGCCTTAATTGAGTTGGACTTGGCAAGGGTAATGTGTTTCGGCTAGGGCAAATATTGAAGAAACAAACAATTTATGGAAAGTTGACAAACACTAGGTTGGTCGACTTTTGTGGCTTGGGTGGGTTGGGAGGGGAAAAAATAAGATGAACACCAAGAACAATATGATGAACACTTAAAAACAAAAGTAACAATACTTATGAACTTAAATGAACAAA
>NW_023358184.1:0-1342 GCF_001411555.2 Juglans regia
GTGGATTTTTGAGAAAATCTCGCCCTGCCCATCGCGTAGCAATGGGTTTGGATCAGTTCTCCCTTTGGATTGGGATCGGAAGGACGCTAGTATGTCGCTCAAGGATTATATGAATTTTAAGTAATTAGTTTGATGGGTGCGATCATACCAGCACTAATGCACCGGATCCCATCAGAACTCCGCAGTTAAGCGTGCTTGGGCGAGAGTAGTACTAGGATGGGCGTCCTCCTGGGAAGTCCTCGTGTTGCACAGTCGTTGATTTTTTTTTTAGCCTTGCGAATAATTGACAGAAGGACCACTTCGGGGAGTGGATTTTTGAAAATCTACTTGCTCCAGTAGCCATGCTGGATCGAGATCTCGTTAGTTGGGATGAGGAAGGGCGGCTAGTATGTGCGGCTCAAGGATTATTTTGAATTTTAGAGTATTGTTCGGATCAGGATCAATGGGATCAGGACCCATCGGATCAAAGTGATCATGGTGATCGTGACGGGATCAGATATCTGGGATCTCTCGTTCGTTTCCATTAATAGCAGTGATCAGGTCGAATAAAGGAGGATCACTTCAGGGATGGTTCCACCGATCTATATCAGTGTCCCATCGGGTTCTGGACAGTCTCCGTTTGGATTGGGGTCGGAAGGGCAGCTAGTATGTCATTTCCAAAAGTTATATGAATTTTAAGTAATTAGTTTGATAGATGCGGTATACGAGCACTAATGCCACCGGATCCCATCGAGCTTCAGCGGTTAGCATTGCTTGGTAGTACTGATTGGGTGACACTGCAGGGAGGTCGTGTTTACTCCCCTGGTGATTTTTTAAAGCCTTGCAGAATTGATAAGAAGGAGCACTTTTCGGGGAGTGAATTTTTCGATCTCGCCCACATCAGCGTAATATGCGGTTTTGAATCAGATCTCGCATTGGATTGGGATCGGAAGGGCATGAAGCCTTTCTTCGCTCAGGATTATTTGAATTTTAAGTATTTGGTTTGATGGGTGCGATCATACCAGCACTAATGCACCGGATCCCATCAGAACTCCGCAGTTAAGCGTGCTTGGGCGAGAGTAGTACTAGGATGGGTGACCTCCTGGGAAGTCCTCGTGTTGCACCCCTCATTTTTGTTTTTTCCGCCTTGCGAGATAAATTGACAAGAAGGACCACTCGGGAGTGGATTTTTGGGAAAATCTCGCCCTGCCCATCGCGTAGCCATGAGTTTGGATCAGATCTCCGTTTGGATTGGGATCGGAAGGACGCTAGTATGTCGCTCAAGGATTATATGAATTTTAAGTAATTAGTTTGATGGGTGCGATCATACCAGCACTAATGCACCGGATCCCATCAGAACTCC
>NW_023358185.1:0-265 GCF_001411555.2 Juglans regia
TAGACTCAGAGGATTATTTAGGATTTTATGGCGCAATAACTTATTTTCATAATTCCGGACGAAACGTCTGTTGAAAATTGTGAAATTATTTTTAGGGGCACTTCGGGGTTGAATTTTGTTAAACAATTTTCACTATAAGTTAATATGAATATTTAGAAATTTTTAGTACTAAGTTTATTATGTATTTTTTTGGAGTGAATAGTAACCTCGATAAGCGCACCCATTGCAGTGTTTTCAAAATCACAGTGTGGAATGTCCAAATTAG
>NW_023358186.1:0-278 GCF_001411555.2 Juglans regia
ATTTTTTTGATTAAATAAATCCGAAAAATCAAAAAAAATCGAAAATAGGCAAAAATCGATAGGTGATGCTTGGAACACATCCAAGATGTATTGGAATGAATTTAGGAAACCAATTTGGGTGGTTTCAATTGTCCAAAAGCATGAGACAAGTGTTCGCCCCCGTTCATGCACGTCGGGTGGCAACATTGGGGGGCCATGTTGTGAGTGTTGTATTGCAATCTTTTGAGGCAACAAGGAAGATTGCTTTTGTAGAGTTTGTGTGATCTACGGTGTTCTTC
>NW_023358187.1:0-257 GCF_001411555.2 Juglans regia
ATCATGCCACCTAAGCAAAGTTGTGTTTCATCTGTTCAACCAAATTGTGCCAGACCAAAGAGGGTTTCAACCCTAGCAAAACCCTAAATGATTGGAATCCAATTGAAACCCCAAAACCTTGGTTGAAACCAAAACCCTAAATGGTTTTCCCAGACCCTAAAGTTGGCCTCCAAACCCTTTTTAATCCGATTTCTAGCATTGTGTTTAATCACTTGATTAAATCACTTCCACATGCTATTAATTAATCAAATCCTTGT
>NW_023358189.1:0-263 GCF_001411555.2 Juglans regia
GTTTCAACCCTAGCAAAACCCTAAATGATTGGAATCCAATTGAAACCCCAAAAGCTTGGTTGAAACCAAAACCCTAAATGGTTTTCCCAAACCCTAAAGTTGGCCTCCAAACCCTTTTTAATACGATTTCTAGCATTGTGTTTAATCACTTGATTAAATCACTTCCACATGCTATTAATTAATCAAATCCTTGTTATGACATCATTATTCAACCTTTTAAACCTTGGGAATTTGATTGGGCCAAGAAAAATTGATTTTGGGCT
>NW_023358190.1:0-250 GCF_001411555.2 Juglans regia
GTGGTAGGGTTATAAACCACCATTATACCCGTGGCTGGGCCATTTTCCATGTTTCACCCCCGTGGTAGGGTTATAAACCACCATTATACCCGTGGCTGGGCCATTTTCCATGTTTCACCCCCGTGGTAGGGTTATAAACCACCATTTTCCATGTTTCACCCCCGTGGTAGGGTTATAAACCACCATTATACCCGTGGCTGGGCCTTAACAGAAACAGAACGGATTTCATCGAAAATCCGATTACAATCAT
>NW_023358191.1:0-272 GCF_001411555.2 Juglans regia
TTTGACCCGCTCCTCTGGCTGGGTCGGCACTCCCCGTGCAAGTAATAGTCGGCTGATGAGGACACCATATGGGAGATTATCCGTGGAGACGATGCTCGCCTCGTAACGGATCCTCTCAAAAATGTGCAGTGTCAAATCTATAGGATCTCCACGTGCCACTCGTATCAAAAATTGTGCCCGAAGCCGACTAAATGTGGTTTTATGAGCCACAGGATCAACATTTGTTGCAACAATAAGGTGCAACATGCGGAAGAAATGCAGCAGATGGTTCT
>NW_023358192.1:0-278 GCF_001411555.2 Juglans regia
TGACTACTACTCCCGACATGACCTGGCTCAGGCTGCGTCGGAGGAACTAGATCCTCTACAGGGGGTGGCTGACGTCCCCTCGCCTGTCCAATGCTACGCCGATGCGTGGTCATGTCGAGGGGGCTCATCTGATCTTTGACGCGCTCCTCTGGCTGGGTCGGCACTCCCCGTGCAAGTAATAGTCGGCTGATGAGGACACCATATGGGAGATTATCCGTGGAGACGATGCTCGCCTCGTAACGGATCCTCTCAAAAATGTGCAGTGGCAAATCTATAGG
>NW_023358193.1:5000-6190 GCF_001411555.2 Juglans regia
CTAAAGAGCATTTAGAGCCAAATCCCAACCGGCAGGAGGAAACATCAAATGTCCGAGGAAACATAAAGGCCTTTTTTATCGAAATGCTTTGAATTTGGACGAGATTTTTTGCAGGCATGCTTAGAAAAATCATATCTTGAAGTAGGAGCAAGCCTCACAATTTTTCGACATCGGGATTTTTTTATTTAATTTTTTTGATTAAATAAATCAGAAAAATCAAAAAAAATCGAAAATAGGCAAAAATCGATAGGTGATGCTTGGAACACATCCAAGATGTATTGGAATGAATTTAGGAAACCAATTTGGGTGGTTTCAATTGTCCAAAAGCACGAGACAAGTGTTCGCCCACGTTCATGCACGTCGGGTGGCAACATTGGGGGGCCATGTTGTGAGTGTTGTATTGCAATCTTTTGAGGCAACAAGGAAGATTGCTTTTGTAGAGTTTGTGTGATCTACGGTGTTCTTCGTCGGACCTTTGTGTACTTGACATGGTAGGCAAAGCACCACGGGTGTGTCGCGGCGTGCCTTGGGGCAAGCCATGGGCCAAGCCATGGGGAGCCATGGGGGGCTACGGAACATCAAATATAGGTGCCATGGCAGCCATGAAGCATCAACGTGAGGTACGTCAAAGGCATGCCTGGGAGCGAAACCGCGGAAGTATCAAGGCAAGCCATGGGGCACCGGTGGGGAGTACTTAAGGAGCAAACTCCATCAGTGCATGGCAGTGGTGCCGATCGCTAACCTCATTGTGTGCATGCTGTGGGACTGTGAGAGGAAATATTAGGTACATCCAAGGCATGGCCAGGTAGACCCCATGATCTTAACTCCCGGCAGTGCATGCCATGGGGCTGTCAAGGCAAGCCATGGGGCGTGCGAGCGGGGCTGTCAAGGCAGGCCATGGGGCTTGCCACGGGGCTGCCAAGGCATGCCATGGGGCTTGCCACGGGGCTGTCAAGGCAAACCACGGGGCTGCCAAGGCAGGCCATGGGGCGTGCGAGCGGGGCTGCCAAGGCATGCCATGGGGCTTGCCACGGGGCTGTCAAGGCAAGCCATGGGGCTGTCAAGTCGGGCCATGGGGCTTGCCATGGGGCTGTCAAGGCAAGCCATGGGGCGTGCGAGCGGGGCTGTCAGGGCAGGCCATGGGGCTTGCCACGGGGCCGCCGAGGCATGCCATGGGGCTGTCAAGGCAA
>NW_023358194.1:0-262 GCF_001411555.2 Juglans regia
ACAATGTTCCGCATCCAAGAGCACGAGAACGCCCACATGGTCCATGACAACCAACGTAAACTCGAAGGCTTGCATGGTAACACGTGGACAACTTCAGAGTCCAGCCAGCACCCAAAGATGAGCACCGACAAGGACAAGGGACAACGAGAGGGACAAATTCCATCTTTGTAGGTATGCAACACAGGAACCCTTCGGTAGCCCAACATGCTATTCACACGAGGAGCAAAAATGAGGAGGAGCACGCCTAACAGTTCGATGCACA
>NW_023358195.1:0-255 GCF_001411555.2 Juglans regia
AGCATTTAGAGCCAAATCCCAACCGGCAGGAGGAAACATCAAATGTCCGAGGAAACATAAAGGCCTTTTTTATCGAAATACTTTGAATTTGGACGAGATTTTTTGCAGGCATGCTTAGAAAAATCATATCTTGAAGTAGGAGCAAGCCTCCCAATTTTTCGACATCGGGATTTTTTTATTTAATTTTTTTGATTAAATAAATCCGAAAAATCAAAAAAAATCGAAAATAGGCAAAAATCGATAGGTGATGCTTGG
>NW_023358196.1:0-271 GCF_001411555.2 Juglans regia
GCACACGCCCTTTCCATGGGCGCCAGGGGCATGCCCATGTGAGGGGGGCGGCATGGTCAGCCCTCCTGGCTGACCATGTTGGGGCTTGCATGCCCCCCCTAAAGAGCATTTAGAGCCAAATCCCAACCGACAGGAGGAAACATCAAATGTCCGAGGAAACATAAAGGCCTTTTTTATCGAAATACTTTGAATTTGGACGAGATTTTTTGCAGGCATGCTTAGAAAAATCATATCTTGAAGTAGGAGCAAGCCTCACAATTTTTCGACATCG
>NW_023358197.1:0-290 GCF_001411555.2 Juglans regia
TGAATTAGAGAAAAGAAAAGAAAGGAAAAGAAAAGAAAAGAAAAGAAAGGAAAGGAAAAGAAAAGAAAAGAAAAGAAAGGAAAGGAAAAGAAAAGAAAAGAAAATTCCAAAAAAAAAAAGAAGAAGAAGAAGATGAAGAAAAGAGAAGGTAGCATATTCAAAGTTGCTACATAGTTACAACAAAGGGAAAGAAAGAAATTTGTTGATTTAAACCTTATGATCAAATGGGCTGCTGCATACATCACTCAAGTTGGTATCTTGTCTTATTCTTACTCTTTCATTCGTATAAC
>NW_023358198.1:0-259 GCF_001411555.2 Juglans regia
TTTTTTTTTTTTTTTTTTTTTTTTTTTTTTTTTTTTTTTTAAACCCAAGACTTTTGAGGTAAACTCTTATCTACAATTTACCTATTTATTTGTTAATTTATTCTAATTCCCTAGAGGCTAGAGATGTAGGAAGAGCTTAAAAAAATCATCTTAGGTGATAGGGAGTTGAATTTATAATCTTCTTCTTCTTTTTCTTTTAATAAAAGGTTTATAATCTTGACAAGAAAAACAAATTGATATGCTTTCTTTCTTTTCAACG
>NW_023358199.1:0-247 GCF_001411555.2 Juglans regia
TGGCGGTTGGGCCTATTTGTTTGGATGCCTCCTTTGCAACATGCTTGTGCACGGCGGATGGTGTTATGGCACCCAGTGCTACGCACATTGTTGCTCTCGGGGGTATCCGGATGATGCTGGCCTCGCTTCCATGGGGTTTGACGTGCATCTCCATTTTTCATTTTACATTTGGTTGGCCGCATGGTGGCCGGGCCTGTGTGTTTGTTTGCTTCCTCTTTGACGTAGATGTGCACGGCGGATGGTGTTA
>NW_023358200.1:0-255 GCF_001411555.2 Juglans regia
AACGAGGGGTGCAACACGAGGACTTCCCAGGAGGTCACCCATCCTAGTACTACTCTCGCCCAAGCACGCTTAACTGCGGAGTTCTGATGGGATCCGGTGCATTAGTGCTGGTATGATCGCACCCATCAAACTAATTACTTAATATTCATATAATCCTTGAGCGACATACTAGCGTCCTTCCGATCCCAATCCAAACGGAGATCTGATCCAAACCCATGGCTACGCGATGGGCAGGGCGAGATTTTCCCAAAAATC
>NW_023358201.1:0-287 GCF_001411555.2 Juglans regia
CTAATAGCTCTTTTTATAACCAGCTCTTCTATGTGGCTGCTCTTAGAGCTGTGAAATCGTATGAACTTCCTGTTGGGTTGTCTTTGTGCTTTGGTAGCAAGCTCCTCTGCCGCAAGTATTCCAGCTGGTGGTTCAGAGGTATATTCATTGGCCAATGTAGGGGTGATACCCGCCCCCTACGGGGCGGGGCCACCCCTCCCCCGCCACCCGCCCCCGCATATGCGGGGGGGGGGGGGGGGGGGGGTTTTTTCCCCCCCCCCCCCCCCCCCCCCGGGGGGGGGGGGGGG
>NW_023358202.1:0-279 GCF_001411555.2 Juglans regia
TCAACCCCATGGGAACAAGGCCATCAAGGTCCGGAAGCCACCTCAATGAAGCATGTGCGTAGCACTGGGTGCCATAACACCATCCGCCGTGCACATCTACGTCAAAGAGGAAGCAAACAAACACACAGGCCCGGCCACAGTGCGGCCAACCAAATGTAAAATGAAAAATGGAGATGCCCGTCAAACCCCATGGAAGCGAGGCCAGCATCATCCGGATACCCCCGAGAGCAACAATGTGCGTACCACTGGGTGCCATAACACCATCCGCCGTGCACAAGC
>NW_023358203.1:0-1622 GCF_001411555.2 Juglans regia
CCCGTGTTTGGGAATTCTTACCCTATGGTCATGGTTGTACCATAGGATGCCCGCGTGGAAAAGACTCCATCCTCTTATTTTTGCCACTTTGCGCTGAATCGGTTTTGTACAAAGCTTGGGCAAAGTGGTAAAAATAAGAGTTGCTCCAATTCGCCCCGTGTTGGGGCATACTTACCCAATCGTCATGGTAGTACGATAGGATGCCAGCGAACAAAAGACTCTAACCTCTTATTTTTGTCACTCTGCGCTCAATTGGTTTTCTGCAAAGGTTGGGCAAAGTTGTAAAAATCAGAGTTGCTTCGATTCGCACCATGTTAGGGCATACTTACCCTATGGTCACGGTAGTACCATAGGGTGCCCGCGAACAAAAGTCTCCAACCCATTATTTTTGACACATTTCGCTCAATTGGTTTCCTACATGGCATGGGCAATTTCGTAAAAATAAGAGTTGCTCCGATTCGCCCCATGTTGGGGAATTCTTACCCTATGGTCATGGTTGTACCATAGGATGCCCGCGTGGAAAAGACTCCAACCTCTTATTTTTGCCACTTTGCGCTGAATCGGTTTTGTACAAAGCTTGGGCAAAGTGGTAAAAATAAGAGTTGCTCCAATTCCCCCCGTGTTGGGGCATACTTACCCAATCGTCATGGTTGTACCATAGGATGCCCGTGAACAAAAGACTCTAACCTCTTATTTTTGTCATTCTGCGCTCAATTGGTTTTCTACAAAGCTTGGGCAAAGTGCTAAAAATAGGAGTTGCTCCAATTCACACCGTGTTGGGGCTTACTTACCCTATGGTCATGGTAGTACCATAGGGTGCCCGCGAACAAAAGACTCCAACCCTTTATTTTGGACACATTTCGCTCAATTGGTTTCCTACATGGCATGGGCAATTTCGTAAAAATAAGAGTTGCTCCGAATCGCCACGTGTTGGGGAATTCTTACCCTATGGTCATGGTACTACCATAGGATGCCCGCGTGGAAAAGACTACAACCTCTTATTTTTGCCACTTTGCGCTAAATCGGTTTTGTAAAAAGCTTGGGCAAAGTGGTAAAAATAAGAGTTGCTCCGATTCCCCCCGTGTTGGGGAATACCTACCCTATGGTCATGGTAGTACCACAGGATGCCCGCGAGCAAAAGACTCTAACCTCTTATTTTGCCCTTTTACTGGTCGGTTTCAGCACAAAGCTTGGGCAGTAGGTAAAATAAGAGTGCTCAATTCCAGTGTTGGGGCATGCACCTGTCGTCTTAGTAGTACCATGGATGCCTGAACAAAAGACTCTAACTATTTTTGTCACTTGCGCTCAATTGTGGTTTTCAGCTTGGGCAAATTATGGTAAAATAGGAGTTGCTCAAATTAAGCCCGTGTTGAATACTTACCTATGGTCATGGTAGTTCCATGAGGATGCCCTTGGACAAAGACTCCAATCTCTTGGCCACGCCACATTAAGCTCTAATTGGTTTTGTACAAAGCTTGGGCAAAGTGGTTAAAATAGGAGTTGCTCCGATTCGCCCCGTGTTGGGGAATACTTACCCTATGGTCATGGTAGTTCCACAGGATGCCCGCGAGCAAAAGACTCCAACCTCTTATTTTTGCCACTTTGCGCTCAATTGGTTTTGT
>NW_023358205.1:0-254 GCF_001411555.2 Juglans regia
TTGTGTTGGTGTGGGGGGTCTCCGGCCTCTTTATCCCAACCCGAGCGTTCTCGTTTGACACGAACGATTGTCGTGCTCGCGTCTTGATCCTATCCTCCTTCCGGAGTGGTAGGTTTACGTGCGGTGCCGGCATCGAGAAGGAATGCTACCTGGTTGATCCTGCCAGTAGTCATATGCTTGTCTCAAAGATTAAGCCATGCATGTGTAAGTATGAACTAATTCAGACTGTGAAACTGCGAATGGCTCATTAAATC
>NW_023358206.1:0-256 GCF_001411555.2 Juglans regia
GGTCCGACGAAGAACACCGTAGATCACACAAACTCTACAAAAGCAATCTTCCTTGTTGCCTCAAAAGATTGCAATACAACACTCACAACATGGCCCCCCAATGTGGCCACCCGACGTGCATGAACGGGGGCGAACACTTGTCTCGTGCTTTTGGACAATTGAAACCACCCAAATTGGTTTCCTAAATTCATTCCAATACATCTTGGATGTGTTCCAAGCATCACCTATCGATTTTTGCCTATTTTCGATTTTTTTT
>NW_023358207.1:0-295 GCF_001411555.2 Juglans regia
CGTAACATAACGTGACATGAACGTAGGACGACAGACATGACATACTTTGAGACATAAATGTAACAGAGAACATTTCATAACATGTCATACATGTAACATGCAACATTTCGTAACATGGCATACCATATAACAGACAACATTTCTTAATGTGGCGTAACATGTGACAATGAATATTACATGACAAGAAATACATGTAACAGATGGCATACTTAACTTAACATGACATACTTGCAATGTATAGCATGTATAGCAATACGTGACAGAATATCTTGTGTAACAGATGAATAATTCATGA
>NW_023358208.1:0-278 GCF_001411555.2 Juglans regia
CTGCACCCAATAGTGCCTTGATGTGAAGGAGAAATCCACTCCATCAACCTCCATCTTTCACAGCTGCTGCAAGCAGTCTCTGCCCCTCTCTATTCTCCACTTTATGTCACATATCCACCTCCAATCAAGGGTCATTCAGCCCATAACTTCTCCCTCCAGATGTCTAAAGTCGTGCAAGACATACTTCTCTCCATTTTATCACTTCTTTCTCCCGTTCTTAGAGAGAAACCCAAAAGAGCTCTCTCGGGCAGATTTCTGGGACTTTTTGCGTGGCCATT
>NW_023358209.1:0-283 GCF_001411555.2 Juglans regia
ATTTGATTGGGCCAAGAAAAATTGATTTTGGGCTTGATAGCATCTCAAACCCTAACCAAACCCCCTTTAAACCCCAAATTGAAGCCCACTTGGTGGGGCCCACCAAGGCCCACGAAATTGGCCACCTTGGCAAAGCTTCTTTGGAGAAGTTTCCTCCCCCACATGGCAGACCATCCACTGCCATTGGCTGCACCCAATAGTGCCTTGATGTGAAGGAGAAATCCACTCCATCAACCTCCATCTTTCACAGCTGCTGCAAGCAGTCTCTGCCCCTCTCTATTCT
>NW_023358210.1:0-270 GCF_001411555.2 Juglans regia
TGGAAGCATTGTGTGGTGTCGAGCCTGCCCCGCTAGGCATGGGAAATAAGAGAAGAGAAAATAGTAACAATCGGGACAGTTGTTGAGGTCTCAACCCCTTGGGAGCCAAGCCAAACCAGCAAACAACCCATCGTCGGCCAAGAGCACGCGTAGGAATCTAGTGCTAAGAAGCACCAAACACCATGCCACACTCACACCTCAAGGATGCCATGCACGAGGATCGAACCCCCACGAAGATCAACGCATCAAGAAGGAAACCGTATCAAGGTT
>NW_023358211.1:0-288 GCF_001411555.2 Juglans regia
GTAAATCACATACGGTCGGACGTTTAATTATAACATCCGAACGTAGTGATTTTCTACATTATTCATGCTTCGACGTTCGGACGTTCATATTTACGTTCACACGTAAAACAAATACGTTCGAACTTAAATTCGAACGTATTTGTTTACTACTTATGTTCGAACGTACATCTGTACATTCGAACGTATTTGTTTTACGTTTGAACGTAAATTTATTTACATTATTTTACGTGCGAACGTATAAGTTAACGTCTGAACGTTTTTATCTTTAACGTTCGAACGTTAAAGATA
>NW_023358212.1:0-279 GCF_001411555.2 Juglans regia
GTATATATCTATAACTATATACTACATTGTATAGTATGATAGCATAATACTTTAAATGAGAACATAAGTGTATATAATATATAAACTATACTATATATATAAATCTTAAGGATATATATTAAATTGTTACATATTAAATTCTAACTTATAATATAATATATATATATATTACATTGTATATATCTATAACTATATACTACATTGTATAGTATGATAGCATAATACTTTAAATGAGAACATAAGTGTATATAATATATAAACTATACTATATATATAAAT
>NW_023358213.1:0-1182 GCF_001411555.2 Juglans regia
GCATGTTGCAAAGGAGGCATCAAACCAAATAGGCCCAACCGCCATGGGGTAGACTAGAGCACACGAGGGCTAGCCAACGTGAGAAAGCCCCTAGCACGACCGATTGCCCCCATCAACAAGCCCATGCGTGGCACTAGGTGCCACAAAATCCGTCCATAAAGCACAAGCTTGTTGCTAGAAAGCAATCGAGAATGTAGGAATCTGCAGCGAGGCCCAAAAAGCGGTGGTAGGGACATGGTAGGCGTGACGCGTACAGCTGCCGTGGTGGAGCGATACCCCGGCGGGTGGCATGAAGTAAGCTGCGCCCCTTTTCCGCGGGGCGGGGGCATTGCCCGGCATGGAAGGAAATATGATATCCCTCCTGGCCAGCTAATATCATCTTCAGGCAACCATCAGCGGCTGTAAATATAAAGTCACTGAATGCAATGTTCGTGTACGCGCATGGTATATGATAATCCAACCATCTGGAAATGCATCATCTCAATTTTTGCCAAATCATCGGTTACCTGGCTGGCTGATAACTCATCGTGAAAAATCAAAAAATCCAAGCGAAATAGGCAGATGAATACTTGGAAGACTTTATATCAGATATGGCCGTGAATATTTAAATATTTAAGATCATAGTGGCTCAAGACAAATAGTCATGATTCAGAGTTATCAATCTGCCGAGAACAGCAAGGAAGATTGCTTTTGTAGAGTTTCTTTGTGTGATCTGCGGTGTTTAGCCGTCCATTTTGTGCTTGACGCGCAGGTAGGCAAAGCACCCGCAGACGTGTCAGCGTGCCTTAGGGCAAGCCATGGGCAAGCCGCCCAGGAGCCATGGGGCTTTACCCTTGAGAGTGTCGAGCAAGCAATGGGAAGCTGCCATGGCAAACCATGAAGTGCGGCTGTCAAAGGGCATGCCATGAGGGCAAGCCAGGGGTACATCCAGGAGCAAGCCATGGGGCATGCCGGTGGGGCTGCCAAGGCAAGCCATCGGGCTGCCAAGGCATGGCCCGTGGGCACCGTGCTAACCTCGCTGTGCATGCCATGGGGCTGTCAAGGAAAGCCATGGGGCTGTCAAGGCATGGCCCGTGGGCACCGTGCTAACCTCGTTGTGCATGCCATGGGGCATGCCATGGGCACAACCGAGGCAAGCCATGGGGCTGTCAAGGCATCGCCCGTGGGCACCGTGCTAACCTC
>NW_023358214.1:0-270 GCF_001411555.2 Juglans regia
GCACATGCTTCATTGAGGTGGCTTCCGGACCTTGATGGCCTTGTTCCCATGGGGTTGAACCTTGATACGGTTTCCTTCTTGATGCGTTGATCTTCGTGGGGGTTCGATCCTCGTGCATGGCATCCTTGAGTTGTGAGTGTGGCATGGTGTTTGGTGCTTCTTAGCACTAGATTCCTACGCGTGCTCTCGGCCGACGATGGGTTGTTTGCTGGTTTGGCTTGGCTCCCAAGGGGTTGAGACCTCAACAACTGTCCCGATTGTTACTATTTT
>NW_023358215.1:0-276 GCF_001411555.2 Juglans regia
TATTGATCAGGAAATAAGTTAGAGGTACGATTCAAACCTGCACTGATTTGATTAGGCTGCATGGCCAAGATTGCTGCAGAGAGTAATAAGACCAGAATGATATAACGTCGGGAGAAGGAAAATAGCCCCATATCATCTGCTCTTGCACGCTCTCTTAGGCCTTACCTAATATATATATATATATATATATATATATATATATATATATATATATAGTGTCCATAATTTTGGTATTATATGGACACTGTCCCTCCCACACGGCATGCAACAATCAAT
>NW_023358216.1:0-263 GCF_001411555.2 Juglans regia
TGACTACTGGCAGGATCAACCAGGTAGCATTCATTCTCGATGCCGGCACCGCACGTAAACCTACCACTCCGGAAGGAGGATAGGATCAAGACGCGAGCACGACAATCGTTCGTGTCAAACGAAAACGCTCGGTTTGGGATAAAGAGGCCGGAGACCCCCCACACCAACACAATGTTCCGCATCCAAGAGCACGAGAACGCCCACATGGTCCATGACAACCAACGTAAACTCGAAGGCTTGCATGGTAACACGTGGACAACTTC
>NW_023358217.1:0-267 GCF_001411555.2 Juglans regia
AGAAAACTCAACTCACAAATAAAATTCAATATTGTCTAACTCTCAAATGAGGCTACAAAGAGTTTTTAAAGCCAAACCTAATCAAAACCCTAGCCAAAATAATGCCCCTTTTACCCAAAATTACCCTTGATGAACAGTATCGGCTACAGTACGCACGGCTACAGTAACCCCAACAGTAAATTGATGAAACCCTAGTTCCTAAAATGTAATTTTCCAAATAAGCCCTTGGCCAAAATACAAGGCCTTCCCAAAAACATAGTTCAAAAG
>NW_023358218.1:0-252 GCF_001411555.2 Juglans regia
CCCGTGGCAAGCCCCATGGCTCCCCATGGCTTGGCCCATGGCTTGCCCCAAGGCACGCCGCGACACACCCGTGGTGCTTTGCCTACCATGTCAAGCACACAAAGGTCCGACAAAGAACACCGTAGATCACACAAACTCTACAAAAGCAATCTTCCTTGTTGCCTCAAAAGATTGCAATACAACACTCACAACATGGCCCCCCAATGTTGCCACCCGACGTGCATGAACGGGGGCGAACACTTGTCTCGTGCT
>NW_023358219.1:0-246 GCF_001411555.2 Juglans regia
ACGCTCGGTTTGGGATAAAGAGGCCGGAGACCCCCCACACCAACACAATGTTCCGCATCCAAGAGCACGAGAACGCCCACATGGTCCATGACAACCAACGTAAACTTGAAGGCTTGCATGGTAACACGTGGACAACTTCAGAGTCCAGCCAGCACCCAAAGATGAGCACCGACAAGGACAAGGGGCAACGAGAGGGACAAATTCCATCTTTGTAGGTATGCAACACAGGAACCCTTCGGTAGCCCA
>NW_023358220.1:0-255 GCF_001411555.2 Juglans regia
CGGCCGGCGGCGGCCGCCGCCACAACCACCGCCGGCGGCGGTGGAGACGATACCCCCCCGCCGGTGGCATGGGGGGCGTGGCACACGCCCTTTCCATGGGCGCCAGGGGCATGCCCATGTGAGGGGGGCGGCATGGTCAGCCCTCCTGGCGGACCATGTTGGGGCTTGCATGCCCCCCCTAAAGAGCATTTAGAGCCAAATCCCAACCGGCAGGAGGAAACATCAAATGTCCGAGGAAACATAAAGGCCTTTTTT
>NW_023358221.1:0-280 GCF_001411555.2 Juglans regia
TTGATTACAAATCTCAGCAAGTTAACAGAAAACTTCCACACAGGTTAATGATGCATGCATGGCAGTAAAAGCATGAATGCATAATCAAATCGTAAGTAATCATAGCATAACTTGACATACAACATAACATAACTGGCATAACTTAAACTGAAGCTTAGCATGAACGTGACTTGAAACATAACCTGGACTTGAAACATAACATGAACGTGAACATGCATAATTTGAACTTGAACTTGAGCATGACATAACATAAATGTGAACTTGGAACATAACGTAAACG
>NW_023358222.1:0-282 GCF_001411555.2 Juglans regia
TGTAAAGTGATAGGACTGAATGAATGGTTGAGTGTTGGCCTTTTCTTCTCATAAAAATCAGACCAAGATCTTTTCTCAAGGTGGAGTGTGAGAGTGAAAGAGTGAGGTGGCCCTTTTGCTTTGTCTTTCTAGAACCTTCTAGGACCTTATTGTACAGATCTGGCCAGCCAAGTGGGGGTACAAAACTTAGCCATGAAGCAATCCTATGGTGACCAAATTCGTGGGCCTTAAAGGGCCTAAACCGAATGGGCCTAAAATTTGGGGTTTAAAGAGGGTTTGGGT
>NW_023358223.1:0-261 GCF_001411555.2 Juglans regia
TTGATCTTAGGATGATGTTATGAATATGTTAGAAGTAAGATTTGATTTTTTGGAATTCTTGGAGATGTTTTTATTAAGGTCAAAACTTGTGATTTAAGGTTTACTTTTTGTTAAAAAGTTTGGGTCTTTTTACAAAAATTTTGGTATTGATAATTAGATTTTTCTTAATGGATAGTTTTAAGGGTGTTTTTAAACTTAGGATAGGAAGATCTTTGTTACAAGATTTTGGTTTATTCATGAGTTTTGGAACTTGAAAGAATT
>NW_023358224.1:0-26240 GCF_001411555.2 Juglans regia
AAGAATGGTGGCAAAACGCGTGCTTGGGAAGGAAGGTCTGGCTATGGAAGTGCTATGTTTCTTGGTGCAAAGACAAAGCAGTTTCAGCTTCTTTTGGTGGTGGTCTTGTTGCTTCCAATAGAGGCTTGCAGTGGTTGGTTTTTGCTTTAGGGGCGAGGTTGCTAGATGGCATGGCTTGTTCACGGTGGTCTTATTCTGGAGGTAAGGCATGGAGAATACTACTGAACATAAACTGCGTAGCGAAGCTAGCTTCTGCTGGCGGCTATGTAAAAGACCATTTTCACCGAAAAATCCAAGCGATGGCAACCCTAGTTTAGAAGATGGGGTCTAACGTGTACGTGTTGTATGTATATAGAGATTGTTGTCGTGAATGTAGAGGGATAGAGATGTGCATGAGGTGGGAAGTTAGCTGTTGTTGTTGTTTCCTGGACACGTGGGGACGTGGGACTCAGTGTTGTGTTGGCCTCGTCGTGCTTGATAGAAATTTACGTAGAAGGTGTGGCTTGATTTATGTCCATGGGTCTAAATATATAGAAGTAGTGGTTTAAGAAATTTTATCACAAATGGGACTCTAAAATTGTAATTCTAGTGTGCTTAAAATTGGACACGTTAATGGGCAAGGACTCAATAAATAATTTAGGCCATAAATGACCAAAATAAATCTCTCTTCCAACAATATCTTCGACATTTAGAAAAATTTTATTAGGCCAAGTTCTAAATATTCTAGCCCTACCTTGGTCCGTGATTTATTATTTGGACCTTCATCCAATCATTGAGCCCAATCAAAAATCAACTTTGCCAAAATAAATTTGTTGACCCCGTAAGTTACTCTGAAATTACTCGTTAAAACTCAAATGAACTTTTCCCCTCTTCCAAGTAAACGCCTCCCATGCCAAAACCCTAGTTAGGGCTTTTCCTAAGCCTAAGGCCCTTGGTGGCCGATTTTCACTAGCCCATGTTGGGACCCTTAGTGAGCTTTGGCGCCTCTTTCCTAAAATGGGCAAGGCCCTTGTTGCTTTCTAGGTTTTCTACATGCCATAACTTAAAAATATAACTAAGTGGGCTAAGACTAAACATAATGAAAATAATAGACGAGAACTTGGCTAAGTCCTGATTATAACACATGAAAATGCCTAATACTAGGCCTTTTGTTAGTCTATAACTCGTATGGAGTTTTAGCTACTGTTTTACTAGCTACTCAATTAAGGATGAAAACTACGGTCTTTATGACATCTCCCCGTAGTGACTCTATTAAAAAAGAATCAGTTATCATATTCCCAACTATGTCCTTTAGGGTTCAATTTCGTCTTGCAACTACACCATTTTGGTGTGGAGTCCCTAGTATGGTGTGTTGAGAAACTAAGCCACATTCTCTTAAATACCTCACAAATGACTTGGACATTGTTTACCTAATCCATCATACCTACCATAGTATTCACCACAACGGTCTAATCTAATCGCCTTAATTTTCTTATCAAGCTAATTTTCAACGTCATCTTTGTAAGCCCTAAAAATGTCATGTACTTGTGATCTTTCATGTATATCCATAATGACCAAAATCATCTATAAAAGTGATAAAATATTTTTGACCATTGTAAGATGTCGTAGTGAATGGACCAGAATGTCAATATGTATCACTTCTAATTGAGTACCTAGTAAAGCAGTAGCTAAAAGTCCATACGAGTTATGAACTGACAAAAGGCCTAGTATTAGGCATTTTCATGTGTGATAACTCAGACTTAGCCAAGTTCACGTCTATTATTTTCATTATGTTTAGTCTTAGCCCACTTAGTTATCTTTTTAAGTTATGGCATGTAGAAAACCTAGAAAGCAACAAGGGCCTTGCCCATCTTAGGAAAGAGGCGCCAAAGCTCACTAAGGGGCCGAACATGGGCTAGTGAAAATTGGCCACCAAGGGCCTTAGGCATTGGAAAAATCCTAACTAGGGTTTTGGCATGGGAGGCGTTTACTTGGAAGAGGGGAAAAGTGTAACACTCGGGCCCAGCCCAAGTCTGTTTAATAATTTTGGGCTTATATATGAAAAGTCCATTTGAGTTTTAACGAGTTATTTTAGAGTTACTTACGAGGTCAAAAAATTTATTTTGGCAAAGTATGAATTTTTTATTGGGCTCAATGATTGGACGAAGGAACAAATAATAAATCATGGACCACAGCAGGGCCAGAATATTTAGAACTTGGCCTAATAAAATTTTTCTAAACTTCGAAGATATTGTTGGATGAGAGATTTATTTTGGTCATTTATGGCCTAAATTATTTATTGAGTCCTAGCCTATTAACGTGTCCAATTTTAAGCACACTAGAATTACAATTTTAGAGTCCCCTTGGTGATAAAATTTCTTAAACGCTTCTATATATTTAGACCCATGGACATAAATCAAGCCACACCTTCTACGTAAATTTCTATCAAGCACGACGAGGCCAACACAACACTGAGTCCCACGTCTCCACGTGTCCAGGAAACAAGCACAACAACTAACTTCCCACCTCATGGACATCTCTATCCCTCTCTACGTTCACGACAACTGTCCCTAAATACATACAACACGTACACGTTAGACCCCATCTTCTAAACGAGGGTTGCCATTGCTTGGCTTTTTCGGCAAAAATGGTCTTTTACGTAGCTGCCAGCATAAGCACTAGCTTCACTGCCTAGTTTATGTTCAGTAGTATTCTCCACGCCTCTCTTCTGGAATAAGACCACCGTGAACAACCCAAGTTGTCCAGCAACCTCGCCCCCCAAAGCAAAAACCAACCACTGCAAGCCTCCACCAGAAGAACCCTGACCACCACTGAAAGAAGCCGAAACTGCTCTGTCTTTGCACCAATAAACAGAGCACTTCCATAGCCAGAACTTCCTTCCCAAGCATGCGTTTAGCCATCGTTCTCGACGGAAATGGCCACAACCCGATCTTGCTACACCCTGCACCACCTTGCTACACTACTGCCCCCTTCCACCTCCGCCTTCCAAGCTTCCATTGCACTTCCAAGTGGCCTCTGTTTTTACTCCACAAAATAGAGGAAATTATTGCTTCCACCCAGTGCCACAAACCAACCATCACATGCTGCCAACTCCCACCTCCACATCACCACCGTACTGCTCGGCCGCCGCATCAAGCCACTGCTCTCTTTTTTCTTTAGTAACATCTTCTTCCACATTCTGTGATCACTCTCTCTCCGTCCTTCCATCGTAATTTCTTCATTAGGGATTGAACGTGTTTGAATAAAGATTATTTTGACGTTGAAAATTGGACACATAATAGGCTTGTTCATAACTTGGTTGGGCAAACGGATTCCCTAATTGGCAATCTACACTTGAATGATTTCCCGCGCAATGATCCCAGACAACATTAGTTTGAATAGCATTAACGTTCATCTTACCTAGTTGTTGTGATAGATTTGCCATTTGTGCCGCCAATATAGTAATAGAATCAAGTTAAAAAACTCCAGCCGTCTTTCTTGGCACTGCTCTCTCCTTAGACCATTAATAGTTGTTGGATGCCAATTTTTCCAGAAGTTCATATGCGGCTTGATGGGTCTTACTCATTAATGCTACTCTTGTAGCCGCATGAACCATAGATCGATTTGTGGGTCTCAAATCATTGTAAAATGTCTATACTTGAAGCAAGGTTGGGAGGTCGTGATGTGGACACTTGCGCAATAAATCCTTGTATCTCTCCCAGGCCTCATATAATGATTCACCCTCAAATTGGGTGAAGGTAATGATATCATTTTCGCTGTCTTGGTCGGAGGGAAATATTTTGTTAAGAATTTTTTGGCCTACTCCTCCTAGGTGGTGATGATGCTGGGCGGCAAAGAGAAGCATCACTGTAAATAACCCATGCTGCATCAAGACACAAGCCAATCCCTTGAGAGAAGCATCATTGTAAATAACGAATCTTGTATTGCACGAGGGAACAATGAGTATAGGTGTTGTCACTAGTCTCTTCTTCAGCTCTTGAAAGCTTCTTTCACAGTCTTCTGTCCACAAAAACTTCTCATTTTTCCTTGTCAGCTTAGTCATCGGGGCTGTGATACTGGAGAATCCCTTGACAAACCTCCTATAATATCCTGCAAGGCCTAAGAAGGTTCAAACTTCATTCACATTGGTTGGCTTGGCCCATTTCACAACCGCTTCAATTTTCACTGGATCTACTTAAATTCCATCTTTTGACACAACATGTCCCAAAAAGTAATCTCTTGCAACCAAAAATCACACTTCTTGAATTTTGCGAACAACTTCTACTTTCTTAATATCTGCTACACAACTCTTAAGTGTCCCTCATAATCTACTTGCCTTTTGGAGTAGATGAGAATATCGTCGATAAAAACAACAACAAACTGATCAACATACTCCCTAAGCACTCTGTTCATCATGTCCATGAAAGCTACTAGAGCGTTTGTCAAACTGAATGGCATGACTAAAAACTCATAGTGTTCGTAGCGTATTCTAAATGTCATCTTCGAAATATCTTCCGACTTGATCTTAAGTTGGTAGTAACCTGATCGTAGATCAATCTTGGAGAAAACTTGGGCCCCATTAATTGGTCAAATAAATCATCAATCCTGGGTAGTGGGTATTTGTTTTTAACTGTCGCTTGGTTCAGTTCTCAATAATCAATACAAACTCGCATAGAATTGTCCTTCTTTTTCACAAAAAGGACTGGTGTGCCCCATGGTGACACACTAGGGCAAATGTAACCCTTTTCTAACAACTCCTGCAATTGCTCCTTAAGCTCATTTAGCTCTACTGGAGCCATATGGTATAAAGCCTTTGATATAGGTGCGTTCCTGGTAGGATGTCGATTGAAAAGTCAACATCTCGATCTGGAGGCAACTCTGGAATATCCTCTGGAAACACATCTAGAAATTCCCTGACAATGAGGATATCTTCAAGTTTAGGTCCCTCTACAAGTGGTGCTACTAGAATAGCTAGGAATCCCGAACATCCTTGTCTTAGTAATCTAGTCGCTTGTAAGGCCGAGATCAATTGTGGTGGAGCATTTCCTCTCTCTGCACAAAAATTGAATTCCTTCTTGCTCGGGGGTTTGAAAACCACTTCCTTTTTAAAACAGTCAACACATGCGTGGTTTCGAGACAACCAGTCCATTCCCAAGATTATATCAAATCCTAACATCTCAGATATGACCAAGTCTACTGGAAGGTGTCTTCCAAAAATTTCTATAAGACAATTCCTAAGTATGGTATCGCAAATTATATGTTCACCGGTAGGTGTTGCAATAGATAGTGAACAATCAAGACTCTCTGGTACTCTTTCATTCAAACAAGCATAGACACATACTATAAAAGAGTGTGTGGCACCCAAATCAAATAAAACAGTGGCATAACGAGAAAATAATAGAAGGGTACTTGTAACCACATCATTAGATGTCTCAGCGTCTCCTGGGGTAAGGGCACAAACTCTGGCTGGTGCGGTAGTCCTCTGACCACTCTTTGTAGCTAGAGGCAGTGCATTCCTTGGGTAGTCTCGAGCCATATGGTTTGGTTGCCCACATCTAAAGGAAGCATTCTGGCCCATTAAGCAGTTTCCTTCATGCTTCTTCCCGCAATTCTGGCAAGCTGGATTCGTTGGAATACTCTGAGGTAATTGTTGCCAGTAGCTAGGAGAAGGCTTCTTGTTTCTATTGGGCTCAAGTAATGGTTGTTGGCATTTCCTTTGATTGAGTAGTTCTGCATTCGCCCTCATGTCTTCTTTTACCAAAGTGGCTTGTGTGACCAAATCGGTGAAGTTACGGATCCTTACGGGTATCAGGTGACTTTGAATTCTCTGATGCAAGCCCCATTCGAACTTTTCGCATTTCTTTTCCTCATCTGGAACTAGATAACTTGCAAACCATGATAAGGCCACAAACGTCGCGGTATAGCGTTCCACCATCATGGTTCCCTGTACTACGTCGAGAAATTGCCTAGCTTTTACCTCACAGAGAGTTAGGGGAAAATATCAGTCCAAAATCGCCCGTTTGAAACAATCCCAAGTGATAGGTACCCCCTCTTTAAGTTCGAGCAGCAGTAGTTCCTGTGTAGAGGTCCACTACTCATCTACTTCATCTGCCAGCATATAAGTGGCATACTCTACTTTATGTTCATCCATACAGAACAGAGCCCTGAAACTCTTCTCCATTCTTTTGATCCAGCTTTTCGCATTGAGTGCTTCTGCCCTGTTGTCAAAAGTCGGAGGATGCTGCTGTGTAAATTGGTTTAGGGTACAACTGACCCTGGAATTCCTGGCTCCCATTCCTTGATCATCTGCAAAATACCGGAGAAGTCTGGTAGTAGTAGCAGCTATCACCTCCAATTCATTCGGTGGAGGTTTCAAGTAATCTTCAGGGTGCACGTTACGCCTAGTAACCTGTGCGATTATCTAACAACACTGTTCATGCAATGAGCAAGTAATAATTCAATCATGCAATCAACAAAACATTACAATAAGCATCAAACATAATAGTAAATGACTTCTCTTGAACTTCAAGCTAGTCAGGAGTCATCCTAGGTATTTTCTATCCTATAATACCCCCTTCCCGTAGGATAGAGATATTATAACATTCATAACATAATGCTTGATAAAGAGATTCATATTCTAAAATACCTCATTTATTGAAAAGCATCAAAATGTTATAACTGAATTGAACATTATTGTTTCGAAAACTAAATGTAAAGTAGAAGAACATAAACTAATCCTATGAATGACATAAAAGAAATCTAATTCTTGTGTGAATATCACTTATTCCTTCCTAATTCGTTATACTAAATCTACTCCTGGCCATCCAGCTCTGCATCAGCATAGTCACCATCTGTGAGAATTAAACATAAAAGAAAACAGGAAGACAAACAAAAAAAGAGTCAAATACTCGGTAAGTAGCACATCATACCGTAACATATAATTTGGCCTAGCATGGACTTAATTTCTGAAGACTCTTCACAACATACATACAACATCATAGATTTACAATCATACTCGTAACATAACTTTCTGAAAAACTTTACATACATACATATATCGTCATGGATTCATATAGCATACGTATTCATCATTAACATGAGCAGAAGCATACATAATCATGGCAAACATGTAACATGAATGTATAAAACTCGTTTATCTTGTCTTAACATGGAGTGAAACACGTTTGAATTAGTGTTTCACTTAACTAGCATAACATGGAGTGAAACGCGCTTGAGTCTGTGTTTCACTTAACTTGCATAACATGAAGTGAAACACGCTTGAGTCCGTGTTTCACTTAACTGGCAAAACATGGAGTGAAACACGCTTGAATCCGTGTTTCACTTAACTTGCATAACATGAAGTGAAACACGCTTGGGTCCGTGTTTCACTTAACTTGCATAATATGGAGTGAAACATGCTTGGGTCCGTGTTTCACTTAACTTGTGGTTAACCATGCTTAAGTCCGTGGCACCGCAAAACTTATTATCTTTCTTAATGCATGAGAATTTATTAGGCTTCATGAACATTTCTGACATGGCATATTCTTGTACATGGCATAGCATAACATGGCACATTCTTGTACATGACATAGCATAACATGGCCTATTCTTGTACATCGTATAAGATAACATGACATATTCTTGTACATAATATAGCATAACATGATATGACCTAACTGGCATACATAATCTAAGTATTACATGAACATGGCATGCATAATTTGGCTATTCTATGGCATACTTGACTTATATTACAACATGAACATCTCATGGCTTCCATATGATTTTAGCAACATTCAATGAATCAAACAACAAATTCATTCATTCAAGCATAATCTCATATTTCATCAAAGATTGTGAAAGAGAATCTAACCTTGACTTGTCTCTAGCGTAACGTAGATAACCATCATAAGCACATCATATTTTCATACATAACAATAATATTCACAGTACTCATGTATTTATATGATCATACTATTTACCTCTTCACGCTGCTTCCTGATTTCCAACTTATAGTGCGTTACCTATAAAAGGTACTGGGCATTACTAATTTTCTAGATAAATGTGTCGTGGTTCTTTAAGTGATTAAAACAAAATTAGAATTTTAACATAATAGTTATCTTATGTCCTTGCAAAAATAATAAATGCTTAAAATATATAGTTAATCGTGACTAAATAATTTAGTAGTGTAATTGTATTTTTCTGTGAATTACAAGCCCCGAATAAACATCAGGCCCACAATGATTGAGCCCACTCAGAAAATAAGGGGGCATTCGACCGACTGGGCTTAAGGCCCAATGGCCCATTCCAGATTAAAAAGAAAGCTTCTCTATGGGAAGCACATTGCTAACACAGAGAGCTCATGAATGTGGGAGGGAGTCGTGCGATGACTTACCGAGAGAGGGGCTGAGTGCGACGGCGGCTCTGGGTGGCTGGATGAGACGGCGGTGCAACTAGGAGGTCCCTATGGTGGTGCGACACCGAGAGAGGGAGAAAGGGAGAGAGTTTTAGAGAGATGGAGTTGAAAACTCAAATAACCGAGAGGGAGAAGGGTGCGTGTGACGGCAAAGGCCTACCTGAGGGAGTGGGTGCGATGGGACTAGGTTGGCCGACGTTTTCTGTGGTGGTGTGGGAGGTGGTCCGTCGAGGTGGCTGTTGGTTGCCGGGAGGGAGGCTGCAGTGGTGCTTGCGGGAGTGAGTTTTCTTTCTCTGCGTGAAAGAGTTTTTCTCCAAGGATTTTTGTGTGTATAATTCAAAGGCTTTGTGGGTTTCTTAGAGCATTGGCAATGTGCCAAGTCTGAAATTTAGCTAGAATATTATCTTTTGGCAATAACATGAACTTCTAGCTAGATTAGTCCACATTGGACTAGCTATCCCAAAGTTCAAATAATAATAAAATATTATTTATTTTAATATTAATTTTTTAATATTTTTTTTAATATTTTGCAAACACACATTTAATCTCCATAAAATGCCTATCACAGATCAAATTCAGCAACATTTCCACAAACATTTAATCCAAAAGTTGAGAAATCCACCAACTTCAGCAACTACCTAACCAACAAAACAAAACTTGTTGCTACCCAGCCATAAAAACAGTTCATAAATCCGTTGCTACCCAACATTAAATTCCACCAATAAAACATAACATCGATAAAGATTTTCACCAACTTCAGTAGCAGTAGCTAGTCAAATTACTAATTAAAGTTTTACAATACTCCTCGAAACCATGAGGAACTGCCAAGAGATGCTCCACAACATAATTTCCTGCCACAAAATCAATGAAATGCCACTTGTTAGCCTTTTCAACAAAAGGGTTGCATTACAAACTCCATGTTTAAGTGCAAAAGCTTCCACACATCATGGTTTTAAGAATGGGGGACCTAATGGGTGTAACGCAGTTACACTGTAAATTAGTAGAACATGCATGGGTGTAGTTCTACTTCATGACTTCATTATGGACCTAGATTGAATTTTGATAAAGGAATCTAATTTTTCTTAAGAGTCACAAAGCACATCACGTTCAATTGAGGTTTGATGCATACTGAGAATCATAAGAGCAACTTCTCAAAATTAAAAGCAATATAACCTCTGTGTGTATGTGTCTTTCTTTATATTTAAAAATATGTACATATATACATGTGTGTGGAGAGAGAGACAGAGGGAGAGAGATGAAGAGGTCATGTGACTAGTCTTGTAGTGCTTAAAGTTATACCATGATGATGATCAAGATTTAATGGGTTTCTGTCCAATTGCTTCTCGATATACAATTCCATTTTTTTAATGATAAATTAAGGTATATAATCTCTACTTCTTACTAGCTTGTTTCTATAATTCTAAACCTTCTTTAATGCTAGATATTTTTGTAATTAAGTTGATGATAGTTATTTAGTTAACATGATACACTGTTTTAGTTTCATGTGTATTTTGTACGAGTCATTTTAGTTGTAAATTGGTATTTAAGTTAATCTATATATCTTATATACTGACTTGCAAAATATAATTTTTTATTTGTATATATGTGTGTGTATATAGTTCATTAGAGTATTAAAACTTTGGAGAAGGATATTTCATATATATATGTATTGCATAATGCTAGATGCATGCTAGGAACATTGCATCTTATATGTAATGAACGGGGACAGGTAACCTTGTGTTGCATATCCCGACGCTTCAGATGTCCGTCCGATCCCAAGCGGAATCTGCTGCCATCACAATATGTGTGTGTGTGTGTGTGATGATGATGCTGGAAGTTCACCAAAAATCCATGAGCAATGAGCATGAACATCAAGTAAGAGGCCTTTGATCTTCTGTTTGATTAACTAGCTCTCAATTAATTTAATCTGGTGGTCCAAAGACTATATATACAACTTGATGGCAGATTATAGCTCGATCGAGCTGATCATGGCATTAATTTATGGGTGTACCCTGATCACGACATTGTTCTTAACCCATATGCACAGATATATGCAGCCTAGCCAGTAGTTATACATATTAATCTTAGCAATTACTTAATTGTTAGAGATCCAGCCATACTTACACATGAGTTAAGCTTCTTTAACAGTCTTTTTAATTTGTTAATTTTATTTAATTGTAGATATGCCAAAATCAACAAACAATATGCCACAACAAAGATGGTAGAGAATCAATACCGAATATGAAATGCAATACACCATACAATACCCAAGAAAGTCATAGAAATCAACAAATCTCCAACAAACCAGAATGCATATAGAAAGAAAAGAATGCATATAGGAAGAAAGGCCATCTAGCCCATTCCTTTACTAATTTGGATTTTGAAAGCACCACAAAACTTCACTATTTTTCGTGTTTTCTTGACAAACCAAGCAGGAGCAGTATTTGTAAGGCCCAGTGTTTTTGTGAGACCCGGATCATCCGCAAAGGCCCAACCCCTTTCCTTGGAGGTGTGTGAACTGTGCTGTTTTGGGGGTAAGTTCTCTTCTTCCTCAACTTTTCTTTTTCCCCCCGATTCGGTTTCTCTTTTCTGGTTTTCACCCGTGTCCCTCTCTCTCCTATAACCCACTCCCCTTCCCGAGTTCCTCTCTTCTCTTCGTTGGGTCTGTTTGTGAGTCCGAAATTCATGCCCAAATTTTCCTACACATTTTTCACTTTCAATTTTTCCCTCAAAATCAGTTTCTCACTCTGTCGCATCTCTCCATTGCAGCAAATCACTGTGTTTCTCTCTCTCTCGCGTCCCTCTAGTTCTGCAGTTGGTGTTCTCTCTTCAGACTCGGCTCTTCTCTCCCTCTTGCGCAGTGTTTCGTCTTCAGGTATATCTCTCTCTCTTTCTCTCTCAAGTCGACGCCTTCCTCTTATTTTTTTTCTCTGTTTCATGTGTTTCCGGCTTTTAATTTTCTAGGTGGTGCTGTTGTGTTTTCCCCACTCTAAGCTCCCTCATTAGACGCTCACTCTCTTCCATTTCTCTTTTGTTCTCTTCTGTATGCGAAGTGGTTAATCTCCTTGCTGTGGTGTTGACGCTGAGCTCTATTGAACGTGTAAGGAAACCGAGTGCCGTTTTACATTGTTTTTCATGGTGAAAAGTAGTGGCTTTTAATATTTTGATCGTTGAAAATTTTCTATTGTTTATAATCGAATTTGAGTGCTTTGTAATCTGATGGTGTTTTGTTGTTGATACAGGATTATAAAGGGTGGTTGTTGGGTTTGACGTGGTTGTGTGGGAGGAGTTTTGTAACTGTTCAGGGTTGTGTTGGCTGTTTTGAGTTTTGAATTATTTGGGTTGGATGTGCAGTAAACCAAATGGATACTCGGAGTCGAGTAGTTGCTATTTTTGGTACTGTTCGGGTTTTTATACGACCGTTGGAGTGGAGGTTAAATTATTTGGAGTAATATTATGGTTGTTTTGGTTGAGTTGTAGGTGATTGCTTGGAGTTAGGGGCCATTGAAGTGGGATTGATATTTTATTATTTGTGTTTGACGTTGACTTTGGTGGGTGTTTAGGATAATATCAAAGATTAGTATATGGTACTTTGGGTTGAAATGCGGGCTGTCCAATTTATTATATGGTTTGGGATTATGGGTTTTAATTATTAGATGGAAGTTATGCCAATTGTCGTTTAATACTCGGTGTATATATTTTGTTTCTATCAATAGGTGACGAGATTTTTTGAGGTCGAATCCAAGACATAGATAATACGCTGCAGGAGTCAGGTAAGCGGGGTGCCTATGCTAGGTTTTGCACGAATTATTGAGACTGAGGTTGACTTTCTGAAAACTTCGTATATTTTGTGATGAAATGAGAACTTGAGAAAAACCAACCTCGGTCGCTTATTTGCACTACTCAAGAAATCTATATGAGAAAATATTTTCTTACATGCATTGTGTAGACATGAGCTAAATTTTGTTATATTGTCTCTGAAATTTGAGAAATAGCGATATTGAGAATATGAAAAATTGTGCATTTATTTAGAAAGATACTCCGACTTTTATTTTTAGTACGTCAGAATGATCTGATTATGTTTTGGTACTATTTTTTATTTTAATATGACATATGAAAACCTTTGGCATGGTGTACTGATTTTGTATCTGACTCTGTCTCTACTCTGCTTTGTTTGGGTTGGTACCAACTTCTCTGTCTCTGAGTGCACCTACTTTGGAAACAAAGTGGTTTTATTGTGGTCTTTCCTATGTGCACACTCGGGGCTCTGAGAAGAATAAAGGAAAGATTTCACCTCTGTTTCTGCCCAGTTTGGCCACCGGGGATAGCACAACCGTACCATGAGGGTGAAACATGGTCTCTGCTCTGTAAGATGCTCTGTTTTGATTTGATGATGATGCTCAGTTTATGTTATGCCAAAGTACTATGGGTTTTACTTGACTTAAAATCATAGCTCTGTTACTTTTGAAAATATGTTATGTTCTGTATGATAACTCTGTAAAATATTTTGTTCTGCATGCTATACTTTGTAAATGCTCATGTTTGCCCGCTAGCATATGTTCTCTGCTTATTGAGTTGTTGATAACTCACCCCCTATTATTATAATATTTTTCAGATGATGTGGAGAGTCCAACAGAGGACCTGGATTAGATTGGTGAGCATGATTAAGCTGAGGAGAGGATGTTAGAAGAAGGAATTCTGATGTCCTTTAGTTTTAATGTCTTTTAGATTTAATTATATCTTGGGTTTAGTAAGACTTATGAAATTATTAGTTAGTCTGTTATGACTACCGGGAGATTGTGGACTCCTTAGTTTATTTTGCTGCGGTAATGACTTTGCGGAGTTTTCTAGCCTTTTGTGGGGCTAGAAGATTATGGCTTGTGGGTTGAAGAAGAAAATGGAGATTATGGCTTGTGGGTTGAAGAAGAAAAGGGCGAAGAAGAGAAGGGAGCTTTGGGAGAAAAAGGGCGAAGACAGAGTTTCGGGAGAAAGAAAATCAAGATAGATTAAATGAGGGTTTTGGGATGAAGAAGAATAAAACCAACGGAAAGAAAAAGCGGGAGGTAGAGAAATGATAAAAAAATACTTTGGTCTGTGTACAGTCCCTCGCCGAGTATCGAGAGCAGCTAACATTTACTATAGCAGAAATATTAAACTTATGAAGTTTAGCTAGGCCAATGCTGGAGTTTTTTCACACATTTCCTTTTAATTTGAACTTGCATTGGCTAATAGCTAGGCCATTGCCAATGGTCTTATAGGCGATGAGAGGGGAGCAACATGAATCTTCAGGAGATTGGCTATAATTTGAAGTTGCCTAGACTTTAGGAACCAATTCCTACGAGGATACAGATTCTGAGAGGATTTTGAAGAGTTTGAGTTGGGGTTAGTTTCAAACTAGGAACCTAATCTAATAGGGAAATCTAATGGATGACTATACGGAGGTTTTGATAGAGAAAGAATCACTGTTTTAATTTATTTGTTAGCATATTTCCTAAAGTGGTAATAAAAATAAAATAAACGATAATCAAAAAAATATAATACTAGTTTTAAGCCTTAAATTTGGACCGTATGTTACATAATCCTTGGAGGAGGTAATACTGTGAAGTAAGAAATTTTCTGAATACATGTAGCAGAGCCACAGGAGTGAAAAAAAATTGATGATGAACGGACTTTTGTTTCATTACAGATAGAATCTTTATCTGTTACATTTGTAACGCCCCGATCCCGGAGGTCCGGAGAGTTAGCTCTTAATACTTAAAATTAACTTAAATAACACAACTATAAATTCCATAAAATATTAATCCATTTAATCAATCCAAAAATCTAAATTCCTCCATGGCGACAATAAAGAAATTCCCAATAACATAAATTAGACATTCTCCAAAAACTCAAAAACATCATCAACTCATCAAATCAAATACCCGAAGAATAAAACAATTTACTAACTACGACTCTCAAATAAGCATTTCTACCCTCAGGCACTTATTCCACTACGATCATCACACCTTGCTAAACTTTCTACTCCTGTTCTCCAGCTGAACCATCAAAATTATCTGAAAAATAATTGGAGATAAGGGGTGAGTTATCAACAACTCAGTAAGCAGAGAACATATACTAGTATGTAAACATGAGCTTTTACATAGTTTAGAATACAGAACAAAAATATTTTCTTTCAGAATGCAAAATGAGAATAATGTTTTCAAAATGCAGCGTCATAACACGTTATAAAAAATATCAGAGCGAAAGTTCAAAATATTCATAATCAAAATCCCTTTGGCATAGCATAAATTGAAACATCACATCTTAACTTATCATATCAGAACAAATATCATGGTTAACCCCTGTGGTAGGATTGTGCAAACCCCAGTAGTTAACAAAGCAAAAACAGAATGTGAATCTTCCCCTTATTCATTCTCAGAGTTCCGAGTGTGCACATAGGAAAGACCACGTAGAAAACCAATTTGTTTTCAAAGTGGGTGCACAAGAAACAGAAAAGTTAGTACCAACCCGAATAGAGGCCACAGTTTTACACCCGTGATAAGGTCAGAATGGAACAAAAATAAAAACAGAATGTTATGCCAGAGGTTTTCAGAAATCACATCAGATCATATCAGAGTACAAAAAATCTTCAGAACAGAACAAAATCATATCGCAAAACATAATTTTTGCACAAAATTTCATATTCGCTCTCTTTGCATGATCAGAAATAGAATGCACAAAATTAGCTCATGTCTACACCAATCATGACAGAAAATATTTTCTTCTTAAATAGAATCTCATGAGTAATGCAGAACAAATAATTGAGGCAGTTCAAATTTATTTTCATAATCAAATATGTATATTTTCCAAAATCAACCTCAGCTCATTTTATTTTAATGCAAAGTCTAGAATAGGAACCCCGCTTACCTGAACTTCTTAGCTTTTTCAGAATTTCTAAAAAAATGTCGAACAATAATTAATCGTCACCTATAAAATAATCACATAATTCTCGTAAATTTCCAATCAATCACTTATTTTGATATTTAATCCTAAACTTCTAAAATAACCTATTTAATTCCTCAAAACCTAAAATTCTCATAATTCCCAAAATACCCTCATTTTCCAAAAACCATCAATATCCACTTAAACGAATTGGTACCGAATAAGAATTTAATCAAGCAAGTATTAAAATAAATATAAAACTCAATAAAAATTAATATTCAAAATATTTAAAATACCAACAACATTTTATAAATAAAAAGAATACATTGGTTACAAAAATTTCCATAAAATAAGTCATGAAAAACTCCTCTCTTAAAAAAAAAGGTTTACTTCCTTTAATTAAAAATATTATTAAAATACAAATATAATATTTATTGAAACTTAAAGCAAAACTCATTCAAACATAAATCCCAAAAATAAAACTTCTCACCCGAAAATATTACGTTAAACCTACCTTCCATATATATATACATATATATATATATATATATATATATATTAGGTCAAAACTAGTAAGTTCCCAACCTAGGTTAAAACTTTCCATACATATAATCTATATATAAAGTACGTACATATAATTTATAAGCAGAAACCAAACAAACAAAACACATGGTATTAACACATGCGGCAGCAGGAAGTTACCCAAGGGAAACCGAGGCACGCGTCGAGGGTGAGGCGCGACGGGGTTGGCTGGAGGGACTACGGTGGCGCGACAGAAGAGCAGGAGCGCGGCGGAGCTTCCGTCGAGCAGCGCTGGGCACGAGACAAAGAGAGGGAGAGGTGAGCGAGAGAGGGCGGAGAGAAAGGAGGGAGTAACCGAGGGAGGTACTCACCGTGAGGGGTGCTACGGCTAGGGTGGCCTGAGGGTGTTCAGCACCCTTTTCCGCGGGAGTGGCGACGGCTTGGAGTGGCTGGAGCGGTGTGGTGCAGTGCAGTGGTCCAGTGGGTGGACCTCTGTTTCGGGAGGCTAAAAACAGGGGAATAAACGGCTGGGTTCCCGTGACAGGGGTGGGTCGCGGTAGAGCTAACGATGGTGGTTTTCATGAGGTGGGGACACAACGTGGTGGGGTTCTCGATGGAGGGAATTGCAGTGGTTTATGGTGGCTGAACATTGCTCTGTTTTTTGATACAAAAACAGAGGAAACCGAAGCTTGCAGTAGCGGCTACAGAGTGTTGGGCTACAGCTCTGTGTGGCTGGGAACGGTGGTGAGGTGCAGGGACGGCGCTAAGGGGGTCCTAACGCAGAGGCAGCGGCGAGGCTACGTGGGGTTCACAGTTTGCCCATGGGCTGGGCGGTGGGGCTATCACACGGTGACTTGACTTACAGTTTCAGCGGCAGTCCTATTATGAGAGTTTCTACAAGCAGGCGGTATAAATGTATGCGTGTATGCATGATTGAAAAACAAGAGGAAATGCAAAGGAGAGATAAGAAAGAAAGGGGTGTGCTGTTTGCAAAGAGGAGGAATTGCTGGGCTACAGATTCGCATGGGAGGGTAGTGGCGGCTTGGCTTCAACATGCACGAGGGATAAGTGTATATGTGTGTATATATATATGTGATGAGAAAACCCAAGAGGGATGAGGGAGACGTGCGTGTGGAGAGTGCTGAAAAAATAGACGTGTGTGCATGCATGCCGTGGGCGACGGAAAACTTAGGTGTAAAAAAAAATATAGATGAAAAGAGAAGAAAACAAAATAAAACATGCGGGGAAAAAAAATAAAAATAAACGGCCAAAATCTCCAAATAAAAAGAAAATCACTACTCAAGTCCGTAATATTAAAAATCTAAAATGTCAAGCTCAAATAAATAAATAAATAAAATCCATAATCTAACTATACCAATTTTGGGTCCGGGTGTTACAACATTTCATGGGCATGATCTCATAGTCGATTCTGAATTGGAGCTTAACTATGGCAGGTTCGTGAGTCTTACCTTCTTACTTTATTTGTCTAGTCGTGTGAGGAGTCTTTATTTGGATCCATATAATTACTTCAATTAATCTGGACTTGTTCTGAATTAGACCTGTTCAGACGTTGAGAATGGAGAAAGAAGTTGAACTTTTGGTTGCCCAGGTGTGTTAAATATACTTTGGGTTTTGTTGTTTTTTTTTTCAACTTTTTAAATTAACTTTGTCTCTTGTTACTTCCATATACGCGTTGGCTCTAGGAAGATGGAGGTGGGCAAACTCTTGAATGAGTTTATGAGCGTCTGGAAGCCTTAGATGCAGCAACTGCTGAAGTTTTGTATGGTCTTGGATCCAATATACAGATGCAGGCGAAGAAAACTCATGATTTTTCAGGTGGCTGGAGAAAGAGGATTGCTTTAGCGCAGGCTCTATTTATGAATCCAACCATCCTTTTGCTTGATGAACCTACCAATCATCTTGCCGAGTCATTTGATCAAATAGCGTGTTCTCTGTTACATGGTTTTTTGTTGGGACTTTCTAATTTTATTGAAATCCGAAATTGGTGGAGCCTGCGAAGGAAGACCAATTCCTATTGTTTCTTTGTCTGATTATGTTGTAACAAAGCTAATAATTTGCTTCTTGAGTAATTTAATATTGACTAACTCGCAATATATCTTTCTATGGGAAAACACTTTTAGGTGCTTCCACATCGAGCATCTTGTTACTTGTATATACCTTTTTGAAGTTTCACAGGTTAATGGAAATTTGTTTGAGGAATTTGTTTGGTCTTTTGGTGAAATTGTGATCTTTTTTTGTTTGAGGTAGGAATTAGATAGTTTAGGCGTTAACATGTGGTAATAATATTTGTTGGTTGTACATCTGTGGCTGTTCTGCAGCCTTGTCCTTCACCCCACTCTTCATTTGCTCTATTGGATACCCATTAGGCCCCAAGCATCAGGATGAAACTTCCTTCACACGGCAGAAGCCACCGACGCCACCACCCCTCCCCCATCTCGAGGAAAGCCACCAATCGTTGTCCTCTAATTTTCCCACACTGAAATAGAGCCACCACTTACAGCCATCCCCAACTCCTTCTCGGTGCCATCAACCACGACAAGTGTACACAGAAACTGCCGGCAAAGATTTCCCGTCAATAGGGGTGTAACGGGTTCGGTCCGGTTTGATTTTGGATAGAACCGGTATGTACCGGTTTTATATTTTTTAAAATCAATTATGCCCTGATTACTCTCCTAAACCGATACCTCTAGTTTTACCAGTTTTCGGTCCGGTCCGGTCCGATTTTCTAGTTTTTTTAAATTGTAAAAAATATATAATAAAGTTTTACTTGTTATGATAAAATTTTATTAATAATTTAATATATATATATATATATTATGTTTAAAGTATATAATCAATTAAATTTTCATCTTTAAGATTAAACTTTTATTTTATAAATTATAATAACATTATCTTATAAATAATTATATTAATAACATATAATCAAACAAATTACAAATGTTCATATTTAAGATTAACATTTCATGTTATAATTTATAAATTATAATATGAAATTATTTCATATATGATATATAATTATATATATTATATATAAAAATTTAATATATAATTATATATTATGTATAAAAATTATATGTATATAAAATATTTTGTAAATATATAAAATTAATTTATATATTTTTTTTTCCAACCGGTCCAGTTAAGTCTAGTCTGGTCCCAGAAACTATAGAACCGAACCGGACTAGTTCAAAATACAGGAACTGGTTCTTGATTGGACTAGTTCAAAACCGGACCAGTTGGTCCGGTTTGGTCCGGTCCAGTCCGGTTTTTCGATTTAAATTTACACCCCTACCCATCACTCCAGTACGCCGCATGCTGCCTTAGGCCTCGGTAAGCTCATGCCGTTTCTTTTTGTTTTTCTCTTTTCTCTCGATGTCTCTCCATCTCTTTCTCATTCTCTCATCGTGTGCTTCTCTCGTTGAGCACTCTCTCTCCCTCTCTATCATTTTCAGCTGCCTAGGTACCGCCCTCACCGCCGTTGACCACAATCAGCTCCCTGTGCCGTCACACATTCCGTTCTCGATGAGCCTCTGCCATGCAAAGCTAATTTCACGCATTTTATATATGTTTTCAAATAACAAAATGCCTAACTATACCTTATTGAATAGTTGGTCTATTAATTAAATAAAATTACATTATGACCCTTTACTACAAGTTGTATTAATGTGCTTTTAAACTTTTATTATGTATTAGTACTCTCTAATTTATTTATGTTTTATAGAAATCTTTTAAGTAAATTAAATTGGTATTAAGCATGGTTTTTCTTTCAAAAAGTAAACAATAATGTTGTATTTGTTTATTATGATCTAGCTTATTATATTATTGCTGTATAATTTAAAAATATTTTGGTATAATTATATTATCTAGTATTAGATTTTATAATTACACTTCCATAGTAAATAGGTTAGCCTCTTAGATGTTTTAGTTGAAGTTATTAAATGGGCATTAATGATTTTAGAAAGTGATGATATATTTTTAGGTTATGAGAATTTTAGGTCTTGAGAAATTAAAATAGGTTATTTTAAGAGCTTAGGCTTAAATATAGAAATTCGTGATTGATTGGAAATTTACGAAAATTATGTGAATATTTTATAGGTGACAATTAATTATTTTTCGGCATTTTTTAGGAAAATTTTGAAAAAACTAAGAAGTCCAGGTAAGCAGAGTTCCTTTGCTAAACTTTGCATAAAAATAAAATGAACTGAGATCAATTTTGAAAAATATGTATGTTTTGTTATAAAAAGAAATTTGAAACGACCTCAATTATTTGTTATGCATTACTTATGAAATTCTGTATAAGAATAAGGTATTTTTCTGGCATGACTGGTATAGATATGAGCTTATCTTTGGCATTCTGTTATTGAATTGAGAAAAATGAGCAAATATGAAAATTGGATAAATTTGCATGCGACGTGAAGATGTTATGAATTTGTTTTGAAAAATGTGAAATGATTTGAATTTCAGTACTCTGTTTTGATATGATGTGGCATTTGAAAAATCTTTGGCATGACTTTCTGATTCTGTTTTGACTCTGATTCTGATTCTGATATGATGATTCTGATTCTGTTTTGCTTTGATATGTGGTCCTGTCTTGGGATATAATAGTGACCTCTGACCCTGTCACGAGATAAGATAGTGACCTCGGGCCTGTCACGAGATATAATAGTGACATTTGGCCCTACCACGGGATATAATAGTGGTCTCTGCTCTAAGTGCAATCATTTTGATAACATGATGATTTATGTTCTGCTTAACTTTCTGCAGAATGCACAACCCTACCATGAGAGTTAAACATGGTCTCTGTTCTGATATGATGCTCTGATATGATATAATAAGAGGGAGATGTTCAGTCATGTTGTGCCAAAAGTGTCTTTGAATATGAAAAGTTGGTTTCTGAATATGAAATGTTTGAAATGTCACTCTGATTTTATGATAATATGTATTTTTGAGATTTGCAGATTGAAACTGAAATGTTTTGTTTCTACATTCTGAACTGTGTGAAAATGCTCATGTTTACATACTAGTATATGTTCTCTTCTTACAGATATTTTTATGATTTAGCTGGAGAACAAGAGTTGGAAGTATTAGAAAAGTCTGATGATTATTGATGAATGAGTGCTAAGTGTTGGTGCAAAGGGGTTGCAAAACAGAAAATAGTGAGAGAAAAGTTTGCTTGGGCTGCAAAACAAAAAATAGTGAGAGAAAAGTTTGCTTCAAGGCGCGTTACGAATGTCGCTTTCCTTAAGACAATATTCGCCCCCACCATTAACGGTATGCACACGGGTTATAAGCGAATTTGCCTCCAAGATATAATGAAGCCCAGATAAGTTTGTTTGTCTAACTGTGTTATGCACACACGAAATTAGACCCCGAATACCCTCAGATTTTGGTATTCAACCAAGACATTAGAAATTTGTTCTCTGCAGAATCAACAGATCCTAATAACAAGTTTTGAAGAAATGAAAACTTTTGGAGAGAGAATTTTGAAATTGCCTTCTTGAACTCTAAGATTCTAAAAAGCTCTCTTGAATTCGTAGGCCAATGAGTCTATTTATAGAGGGCCAAAGGATGTGAATAAAAAGTTGTAACTTTTCATTTTTCTGTAATCTAATCCAAACAGGTATATATATTATGTCTGTTACCAAATGACACAATTGTTGGACCCAGTCCAACGGTCATGTTGCTTCCACTTCAATTGGTTGGCACCAGTTCGAACTACCAGGTGTGTGGTTTGGGAATCTTGTTTTCCCATTTTGCCAAGCATTGCAACACTTGGTTGCTTGTGGCCTCATGAATGCATGCGCCTTGATCCCAATGGTTGCCTCTCTTTAAATCAACAAAACTCCATAATCTTGGAAGAAGTGTGATTCGAACCCATCCCATGGGTTAAATGGAAAGCTACAATACTACTAAGCCAATCAAAGGGCTGTGGTTAGAACATAGACCCAATATCTTATAACCATAAGCTATTGCTAATAAACTTTCCTTTATTTCTCTCTTTCCAAAATATTATTAATAATAAATATAATATATTATTTTGAAAATATTTCCAACAATCCCCCACCATTTTCAAAATACATCCTGGTTAGAATAGGAAAATTTATACAAAAATGAAGGTGTCTTTTGGACTTGAACCTTCACATAGTGAAAACACATCAAAGCTAACCAGAATGGCAGAGTAGACAATGCTTTGAACTAGTGATTCTATACGATTAGCTGGATATATCTCACATATAAATTATCTTCTCTTTGGGTAGTTCATAAAAGCTGACACGTGGATTGGCCTTGTGTCTATATCCTGGTTTCATGAGCGCTCTAGTGACAAAGCCTAATTCGCATAGGAGGCGGCACCACCCCCGACACTCATATAGGTAGAGTTATCAAAAATGTCCTATAACTAAACACTTTAACATAACTATGTTATAAGTCTATTAAGAGCTTATTGCTCAGCCTCTCCTTTTCATTACAGTACCAAGCACCTCAAACCTTGGGATGATAAATTAGTTCGAGAACTAATTTTAATATCACAGTGCTTGCAAATCACGAACATATAATGTACTTTGCTCATTGAACTCAAGTCTTGATATTTTCAAGAGTTGAGTCGAGTTTCCATTATTGGTGATTTTATTGTTTTGGCTTTAAACCCATCCCTTTGATGCCCCACATCAAATCACTTGCAAATTCTTTAGTTAATGGATATGCCAATTCCGGCAATATCTTGTAAAATCAATCGTAACTACTCTATTTGTGAGTAATTGCCTTAATATGCCTAGACTAGCCATTATATACATGGCTTAGGCCCGTGACAATATAGTCTGACTATCACAATGCAAAGACATTGGTGGCATTATTTTTGTCAAATCCGAGATCTCTATCAATAATTTTTTAGCCACTCTACCTCTTTGTTTCAAGAAGCCAATGATATAACTTAGTCGTCATGGTTGAGTAAGTTATGCATGCTTGCTTCGTTGATTTCAGGATATTACTCCTCCACCAAGTGTAAATATTCACCCACTAGTTGATTTGTGATCATCATGCTCAATTCCCAACTGGCATCTATATTCCTTCTACAACCGAAGGAAACCTCCTTCTATAACCGAAGGAAATCCGTTGTACTCAATACCATAATCTATGATATTTCTTAAATACCATAAAATACTTTGTACAACTATTCAATTAACTTGGTTCTTTGAATGCATTATATAAACGTAGCAATATATAGAAAATCATATACAGAAGTCGCATTTTTTATTTGTTTCCATGCATATTCATAAATTAAAACATATCATTTATAGGCATCTAGTACATTAATATCTTCTACAAAATAATGTCATATTAACAATATAAATTAAACAAAATATTAACTTAATTATTAATATCAAGTTTGAACATGCCTTGACTCATATATTCCTTCCCCATGAAATTACCATTTTTGGTCAGTACAAATTTTTCTGACTCAAAAACCAATTTAAACCCAAACTTATTCAGAAGACTACCAGATGCAAGATTCTTTCTAACTTCTTGTACATGATACACATCTTTGAGAGTAAGAACTTTTCCGGAGGTAAACTCCATTTTTATGGTCCCTTTGCCTTTAACTACAGCAGTGGACGAGTTCCCCATGTACAAAACATGGCCATCTTCCATCGGCTCGTACCTCTTGAATAGGCTCCTGTCTTTACAGACATGCCTTTTTGTTCCTGAGTCAATCCACCAAGAGTTATCTCCTTCAAGAGTATTAGTCTCAGAAATCATGGCCTCATAATTCTCTGTAGAACCAGAGTCCTGTCTTTCCTTTTTAAGAAAATGACAGTCTCTTTTGTACTGTCATTGTTTGCCACAATGGAAGCAACTTACTCCCAGATTCTTCTGATTCTCATTTTGGAAGTGACTTTGTTTTCTTCCAAAATTATTCTTTCTCTTCCAGTTTTCATATTTGGATTCATTGGGTTGTCCAAATTTGTGGGTTTTTCCTTCCTTTACCATGTGCATGTTGGAAGTCAAAGAGTCACACTTTTTATTAATGTCTCTAAGCCTAATCTCTTCTTCTATACGAAGATGTTGGCCTAAATCTTCTAGAGACATTTTCTCCCTTCTATGTTTCAAACTTCTTTTATAGTTTTTCCATGATTGAGGAAGTTTACCAATAATGGATGAAACTGATATCGATTCATCCATTTTCATCTCATGTTGAGAGAATTGATTAAGAATATGCAAAATCTCATTGAATTATTCAACAACAGGCCTAGAATCTACCATTTTATAACTGAAAAATTTGGTAGCCAGAAATTTCTTACTTGTAGCATGATGGGAACCAAGATGAGCCTAGTCTTAAAGATCATTTGCAACTTCCAGATGGGCCAAGAAGATCAAAGAGACAATGCAAGGATTGATGCAATCCACCTGGGATAAGTTTAGCAAGATGCCAACATTCAAGATGGGGCTTGAAGGATGAGGATCCTGTTTTAATTCATTTGATCAGCTACGGAAGAAGGCAACGATAAGACTTAAAGGCTTTGGGCTTTTGAAGGGTTTCAACTTATTTAATTCATTTAAAGAACTTATTTTATTAGTTTAGAATAATTGAGTTTATTATGGGAAGCACTTAAGGAGGCCTATGCAAGGGCATGTTGGGAAAGTTATTATTTTATTGAACTAGGGTTAGGGTTACTGTAGCCGAGTACTGTAGCACGGCACTGTAGCCGCGGCACTGTTCATACAGGGGCACTTTTGGAAGATGGGGGTTTATTTTGGCTAGGGTTTCATTAGGTTTTCCTTTAAATACTCTATGTAGCCTCATTCTAATCAGATTATGAAGTTTATAAAATTTGATGAATTTATTCATTGTGAGTTGAGTTTTACTCCTCTTGTTCTTAATTGAACTTTTGAACTTATCAAAGGTAAATCACAACCTTTGTGGCGTTCCTCCTTTGTAATCTGGGTTCTTGAGACGGGTTATTCAACGGGTCTAGATTTTAATATAATCTAGGTTCTTGAAACGAGTTCTCATTGGGTCTAGGTTCTCCATCCGTTGACTTGATTTTGGCTTTCTTGGGAAGTTTTCAAATTGACTGTGGGTTCAAGGGATTCCTTTCCCGCGGGTTCATATCATTTGGTATTCAGAGCAAGGTTTCCAATCAGGTCTGATTCTATCTTTTATTTCTAGCATATTTAATTCTAGGACTTCATTGTTCTAGGATTGATTACAAAAAAAAAAAAAAAGTGGTGGCTGTCAGATTTCTTTACTATTGTTGGGGTTGCTGAAATTCATTGTTCTAGGGTTTGTGTTGGCTGAAATCTCTTGTTCTAGGGGTTGTCGTATATCACTTGCCCTTGGGTTTTTCAATTATTGTTAGGGTTTTCTCTACTGCTTATTCTTGGTTGTGATCAAATCAGTTGGTGAAAAGAAAAGAAAAGAAAGGAAAGGAAAAGAAAAGAAAAGAAAAGAAAAGAAAGGAAAAGAAAAGAAAAGAAAAGAAAATTCGAAAAAAAAAAAAAAAACAGAGAGAAGAAGAAGAGGAAAAGAGAAAGTGGCGCATTCAACGTTGCTACAAAGAGAAAGAAAGTATTTGTTGATTGAGTTTTTATCATCATAGGAGCTGAATACATCTTTCTAGTTGGTATCTTGTTTTATAATTACTGTTTCCCTCGTATAAATTCCTTGAGTCTCGTGTCATTTGTTTCATTCCTTGTTTCTTTGATCTATATTACTGGTTGGAATAATACAAGGTTGTATTGTCTTGATTTAGTTCAACTAGTTCTTAAAGAACTTGAGCGGGAAAACTATTGAGGTAAAAGGCAAGAGGATGTAAGACTATTATCGGGAAAAAGCCATTAAGAGTGAAACACGAGTGGAGTGCCATTATTCGAGTGTAAACACGTTAGGGAGTGTGTGAGGTTTTTCACTAACATTCTTTTTGTGCAGCATATTATGATGTCTCATAGAAGTGACTCATCAAAAGGTGTGGAAGAGAACTCATCCTTTATGTTGCAAGCCATGCAACAACAGTTTGAGCGGTTGAACTTGGTGTTGGGTGAAGTGAGGGATAGTATGGATAATCAAGAAGCTGTGATTAGAAATCTGCAAGGTGGAAGAAATAGGAGGCGACGTGAGTCTAGTGTTAAAAATTGGCATGAGAAAGAAGAGATTGGTGATGCTCTAGCTACTAGGCGTGTGCTCAGTACACAAATTAAGATGGATGATATAGAGCAGCAGAGTGAGAATATTTTTCATACTAGATGCCACATCAACAACAAGGTATGTAGCATGATCATTGATTTGAGGAGTTGTATTAATTTGGCTAGCACTACTTTAGTTGAGAAATTGAATTTACGTACCTTGAAACACCCTAGACCGTACATGTTGCAGTGGTTGAGTGAT
>NW_023358225.1:0-3448 GCF_001411555.2 Juglans regia
TAAATGCATCCCTTCCAGAAGTCGGGGTTTGTTGCACGTATTAGCTCTAGAATTACTACGGTTATCCGAGTAGCAGATACCATCAAACAAACTATAGCTGATTTAATGAGCCATTCGCAGTTTCACAGTCTGAATTAGTTCATACTTACACATGCATGGCTTAATCTTTGAGACAAGCATATGACTACTGGCAGGATCAACCAGGTAGCATTCATTCTCGATGCCGGCACCGCACGTAAACCTACCACTCCGGAAGGAGGATAGGATCAAAACGCGAGCACGACAATCGTTCGTGTCAAACGAGAACGCTCGGTTTGGGATAAAGAGGCCGGAGACCCCCCACACCAACACAATGTTCCGCATCCAAGAGCACGAGAGCGCCCACATGGTCCATGACAACCAACGTAAACTCGAAGGCTTGCATGGTAACACGTGGACAACTTCAGAGTCCAGCCAGCACCCAAAGATGAGCACCGACAAGGACAAGGGGCAACGAGAGGGACAAATTCCATCTTTGTAGGTATGCAACACAGGAACCCTTCGGTAGCCCAACATGCTATTCACACGAGGAGCAAAATGAGGAGGAGCACGCCTAACAGTTCGATGCACAAGCACGGAGCCTGTCAAGACATACAACCTTGTCACCACTCACACGCCGTTACGTCCGCCAGACCACAACATCAAACAAATTGAACCACACCTCAACCAAGCACAAGGCTAGCTGAGCGTGTGGAAGCATTGTGTGGTGTCGAGCCTGCCCCGCTAGGCATGGGAAATAAGAGAAGAGAAAATAGTAACAATCGGGACAGTTGTTGAGGTCTCAACCCCTTGGGAGCCAAGCCAAACCAGCAAACAACCCATCGTCGGCCGAGAGCACGCGTAGGAATCTAGTGCTAGAAGCACCAAACACCATGCCACACTCACACCTCAAGGATGCCATGCACGAGGATCGAACCCCCACGAAGATCAACGCATCAAGAAGGAAACCGTATCAAGGTTCAACCCCATGGGAACAAGGCCATCAAGGTCCGGAAGCCACCTCAATGAAGCATGTGCGTGGCACTGGGTGCCATAACACCATCCGCCGTGCACATCTACGTCAAAGAGGAAGCAAACAAACACACAGGCCCGGCCACCATGCGGCCAACCAAATGTAAAATGAAAAATGGAGATGCCCGTCAAACCCCATGGAAGCGAGGCCAGCATCATCCGGATGCCCCCGAGCGCAACAATGTGCGTAGCACTGGGTGCCATAACACCATCCGCCGTGCACAAGCATGTTGCAAAGGAGGCATCAAAACAAATAGGCCCAACCGCCATGGGGTAGACTAGAGCACCCGAGGGCTAGCCAACGTGAGAAAGCCCCTAGCACGACCGATTGCCCCCATCAACAAGCCCATGCGCGGCACTAGGTGCCACCAAATCCGTCCATAAAGCACAAGCTTGTTGCTAGAAAGCAAGCGAGAATGTAGGAATCACCCCCACGAAAGCGAGCCCAAAAAACGGTCGTCGCCCGTCAAACCCCATGGAAGCGAGGCCAGCATCATCCGGATACCCCCGAGAGCAACAATATGCGTAGCACTGGGTGCCATAACACCATCCGCGGTGCACAAGCATGTTGCAAGGGAGGCATCAAAACAAATAGGCCCAACCGCCATGGGGTAGACTAGAGCACACGAGGGCTAGCCAACGTGAGAAAGCCCCTAGCACGACCGATTGCCCCCATCAACAAGCCCATGCGTGGCACTAGGTGCCACCAAATCCGTCCCTAAAGCACAAGCTTGTTGCTAGAAAACAATCGAGAATGTAGGAATCACCCAGCGAGCCATGATTAGTGGGTTATGTGGTCGACGTGACGCCCTTCCACCGTGGTGGAAACGATACCAGCCAGGTGGCATGAAGTGGCCTCGCAGCCTTTCCATAGGCATGAGGGCATACTTATGTGAGGCGGCATGGTCAGCCCTCCTGGCTGACCATGTTGGGGCTTGCATGCCCCCCCTAAAGAGCATTTAGAGCCAAATCCCAACCGGCAGGAGGAAACATCAAATGTCCGAGGAAACATAAAGGCCTTTTTTATAGAAATACTTTGAATTTGGACGAGATTTTTTGCAGGCATGCTTAGAAAAATCATATCTTGAAGTAGGAGCAAGCCTCACAATTTTTCGACATCGGGATTTTTTTATTTAATTTTTTTGATTAAATAAATCCGAAAAATCAAAAAAAATCGAAAATAGGCAAAATCGATAGGTGATGCTTGGAACACATCCAAGATGTATTGGAATGAATTTAGGAAACCAATTTGGGTGGTTTCAATTGTCCAAAAGCACGAGACAAGTGTTCGCCCCCGTTCATGCACGTCGGGTGGCAACATTGGGGGGCCATGTTGTGAGTGCTGTATTGCAATCTTTTGAGGCAACAAGGAAGATTGCTTTTGTAGAGTTTGTGTGATCTACGGTGTTCTTCGTCGGACCTTTGTGTGCTTGACATGGTAGGCAAAGCACCACGGGTGTGTCGCGGCGTGCCTTGGGGCAAGCCATGGGCCCAGCCATGGGGAGCCATGGGGCTTGCCACGGGGCTGTCAAGGCAAGCCATGGGGCTGCCATGGCAAGCCATGGGGCGTGCCGGCGGGGCTGTCAAGGCATGCCATGGGGTAAGCCACGGGGCTGTCAAGGCAAGCCATGGGGCATGCCAGTGGGGCTGCCAAGGCAAGCCATCGGGCTGCCAAGGCATGGCCCGTGGGCACCGTGCTAACCTCGCTGTGCATGCCATGGGGCTGTCAAGGAAAGCCATGGGGCTGTCAAGGCATGGGCCGTGGGCACCGTGCTAACCTCGCTGTGCATGCCATGGGGCATGCCATGGGCACCACCGAGGCAAGCCATGGGGCTGTCAAGGCATCGCCCGTGGGCACCGTGCTATCCTCGCTGTGCATGCCACGGGGCTGTCAAGGCAGGCCATGGGGCGTGCCATGGGGCTGTCAAGGCAAGCCATGGGGCATGCCCGCGGGGCTGTCAAGGCATGCCATGGGGCTGTCAAGTCAGGCTGTCAAGTCGGGCCATGGGGCTTGCCATGGGGCTGTGAAGGCAAGCCATGGGCGTCTGCCTTGAGCTGTCAGGGGAAGACATGGGGCCTGCCAGGTACCAAAGATACTTATGGGGCTGTCAGGGCAAGCCTTGGGGCGTGCGAGCGGGGCTGTCAAGGCAGGCCGTGGGGCATGCCACGGGGCTGTCAAGGCAAGCCATGGGGCTTGCCACGGGGCTGCCAAGGCATGCCATGGGGCTGTCAAGGCAAGCCATGGGGCGTGCGAGCGGGGCTGTCAAGGCAAGCAGTGGGGCATGCCACGGGGCTGTCAAGGCAAGCCATGGGGCTTGCCACGGGGCTGCCTGGGCATGCCATGGGGCGTGCCATGGGGCGTGCCATGGGGCCGTCAAGGCAAGCCAGGGGGCGTGCC
>NW_023358226.1:0-276 GCF_001411555.2 Juglans regia
AACGTGACGTAACATGAACGTTACATAAAAGACATAAATCTTGACGTAACATAACGTGACATGAACGTAGGACAACAGACATGACATACTTCGAGACATAAATGTAACAGAGAACATTTCATAACATGTCATACATGAACATACAACATTTCGTAACATGGCGTAACATGTGACAATGAATATTACATGACAAGAAATACATGTAACAGATGGCATACTTAACTTAACATGACATACTTGCAGTGTATAGCATGTATAGCAATACGTGACAGAATA
>NW_023358227.1:0-262 GCF_001411555.2 Juglans regia
AGACAAGTGTTCGCCCCCGTTCATGCACGTCGGGTGGCAACATTGGGGGGCCATGTTGTGAGTGTTGTATTGCAATCTTTTGAGGCAACAAGGAAGATTGCTTTTGTAGAGTTTGTGTGATCTACGGTGTTCTTCGTCAGACCTTTGTGTGCTTGACATGGTAGGCAAAGCACCACGGGTGTGTCGCGGCGTGCCTTGGGGCAAGCCATGGGCCAAGCCATGGGGAGCCATGGGGCTTGCCACGGGGCTGTCAAGGCAAGCC
>NW_023358229.1:0-251 GCF_001411555.2 Juglans regia
AGTCATATCACTTCCCATAGCTTGTGTAAGAAGCTCTTCAGTCCACTTCCCACGAAAAAGCAACTCTCCTTTACACTTTTCCTTCATAGAACACAAAAGACACTCTCGGACAGTTTTTCGTACCTCTTTTGAATGCCTCTTTCGAAGCTTTTGTAAGTGTTTCCTCGCAACGTTTCCTTCATGAAAGTTGTTTCTTTTGGAGTCTAGTTTACGTGGATATCTTATTTGTTCCATTTGGAGATCATTTGATT
>NW_023358231.1:0-290 GCF_001411555.2 Juglans regia
GAATGAATTAAGTTTAGGGTTAGATTCTTGCAGCGCTTTGAAGCATAAAAACTTTAGAAGATCATCAACTCGATTTTGAGGGGGTTTTGAGATTCTATACATATGGTACTGAGGCAAAGTTTTCTTTAGCAAGTTTTGATCTCTCTCTCTCTCTCGCCCTTAAAACATTTTCTTAATCTAATGCATGCGCGCAGTACTACTTGAACCCTTTTCTTCGATCGCCCCACTTTGGCTTTACGTACGTAGAAAACGAAAAGCATGCACCGACAAATTAGGTACTCGATCAAATA
>NW_023358232.1:0-262 GCF_001411555.2 Juglans regia
AAGTAGGAGCAAGCCTCACAATTTTTCGACATCGGGATTTTTTTATTTAATTTTTTTGATTAAATAAATCCGAAAAATCAAAAAAAATCGAAAATAGGCAAAAATCGATAGGTGATGCTTGGAGCACATCCAAGATGTATTGGAATGAATTTAGGAAACCAATTTGGGTGGTTTCAATTGTCCAAAAGCACGAGACAAGTGTTCGCCCCCGTTCATGCACGTCGGGTGGCAACATTGGGGGGCCATGTTGTGAGTGTTGTAT
>NW_023358233.1:0-247 GCF_001411555.2 Juglans regia
GTTGTGGTCTGGCGGACGTAACGGCGTGTGAGTGGTGACAAGGTTGTATGTCTTGACAGGCTCCGTGCTTGTGCATCGAACTGTTAGGCGTGCTCCTCCTCATTCTTGCTCCTCGTGTGAATAGCATGTTGGGCTACCGAAGGGTTCCTGTGTTGCATACCTACAAAGATGGAATTTGTCCCTCTCGTTGCCCCTTGTCCTTGTCGGTGCTCATCTTTGGGTGCTGGCTGGACTCTGAAGTTGTCCA
>NW_023358234.1:0-244 GCF_001411555.2 Juglans regia
CCTCATTTTTGCTCCTCGTGTGAATAGCATGTTGGGCTACCGAAGGGTTCCTGTGTTGCATACCTACAAAGATGGAATTTGTCCCTCTCGTTGCCCCTTGTCCTTGTCGGTGCTCATCTTTGGGTGCTGGCTGGACTCCGAAGTTGTCCACGTGTTACCATGCAAGCCTTCGAGTTTACGTTGGTTGTCATGGACCATGTGGGCGTTCTCGTGCTCTTGGATGCGGAACATTGTGTTGGTGTGG
>NW_023358235.1:0-246 GCF_001411555.2 Juglans regia
TTGGGTAATTTGCGCGCCTGCTGCCTTCCTTGGATGTGGTAGCCGTTTCTCAGGCTCCCTCTCCGGAATCGAACCCTAATTCTCCGTTACCCGTCACCACCATTGTAAGCCTCTATCCTACAATCGAAAGTTGATAGGGCAGAAATTTGAATGATGCGTCGCCGGCACGATGGCCGTGCGATCCGTCGAGTTATCATGAATCATCAGAGCAACGGGCAAAGCCCGCGTCGACCTTTTATCTAATAA
>NW_023358237.1:0-267 GCF_001411555.2 Juglans regia
AAGTTAACAGGAAACTTCCACACAGGTTAATGATGCATGCATGGCAGTAAAAGCATGAATGCATAATCAAATCGTAAGTAATCATAGCATAACTTGACATACAACGTAACATAACTGGCATAACTTAAACTGAAACTGAAGCTTAGCATGAACGTGACTTGAAACATAACATGGACTTGAAATATAACATGAACGTGAACATGCATAATTTGAACTTGAACTTGAGCATGACATAACATAAATGTGAACTTGGAACATAACGTAAAC
>NW_023358238.1:0-331 GCF_001411555.2 Juglans regia
GATTGTGCATGTGTTTTGGTTTGAAATTTGAATGAGTCCGTGAAATGCATGTGAATTGTGTTTGTGAATTGTGTTTGTTTTCTCATTTCTGTAATTATTTCGGACTGGATTGGATTTGATTGTATAATTAATTCGGATTGGAACCCCTAAATTAATTTAGGGGTTCCAATATTTGAAAACCCTAAATTTAATTTAGGGTTTTCAAATATTGGAACCCCTAAATTAATTTAGGGCTCAATGTATAAACAGGAAATTGCATGCCATTAAAATCTGGAAATTAACTTTGTGTGTGTATATATTATCCTCTAATACCCTATTCTAGACTAGTAAT
>NW_023358239.1:0-276 GCF_001411555.2 Juglans regia
CAGTCCACTTCCCACGAAAAAGCAACTCTCCTTTACACTTTTCCTTCATAGAACACAAAAGACACTCTCGGACAGTTTTTCGTACCTCTTTTGAATGCCTGTTTCGAAGCTTTTGTAAGTGTTTCCTCGCAACGTTTCCTTTCTTTTGGAGTCTAGTTTACGTGGATATCTTATTTGTTCCATTTGGAGATCATTTGATTGGTAAAAAGTTGTTTAGACCCCAGAAAGGTCATTCTGGGCGATAAACTGGAGAGTGTGTTATATTTTGGAGTTTTT
>NW_023358240.1:0-246 GCF_001411555.2 Juglans regia
GCATGTTGCAAAGGAGGCATCCAAACAAATAGGCCCAACCGCCATGGGGTAGACTAGAGCACCCGAGGGCTAGCCAACGTGAGAAAGCCCCTAGCACGACCGATTGCCCCCATCAACAAGCCCATGCGCGGCACTAGGTGCGCCACCAAATCCGTCCCTAAAGCACAAGCTTGTTGCTAGAAAGCAAGCGAGAATGTAGGAATCACCCCCACGAAAGCGAGCCCAAAAAACGGTCGTCGCCCGTCA
>NW_023358241.1:0-279 GCF_001411555.2 Juglans regia
ACAGGAACCCTTCGGTAGCCCAACATGCTATTCACACGAGGAGCAAAAATGAGGAGGAGCACGCCTAACAGTTCGATGCACAAGCACGGAGCCTGTCAAGACATACAACCTTGTCACCACTCACACGCCGTTACGTCCGCTAGACCACAACATCAAACAAATTGAACCACACCCCAACCAAGCACAAGGCTAGCTGAGCGTGTGGAAGCATTGTGTGGTGTCGAGCCTGCCCCGCTAGGCATGGGAAATAAGAGAAGAGAAAATAGTAACAATCGGGAC
>NW_023358242.1:0-268 GCF_001411555.2 Juglans regia
TTTTTGATTTTTCGGATTTATTTAATCAAAAAAATTAAATAAAAAAATCCCGATGTCGAAAAATTGTGAGGCTTGCTCCTACTTCAAGATATGATTTTTCTAAGCATGCCTGCAAAAAATCTCGTCCAAGTTCAAAGTATTTCGATAAAAAAGGCCTTTATGTTTCCTCGGACATTTGATGTTTCCTCCTGCCGGTTGGGATTTGGCTCTAAATGCTCTTTAGGGGGGGCATGCAAGCCCCAACATGGTCAGCCAGGAGGGCTGACCA
>NW_023358244.1:0-250 GCF_001411555.2 Juglans regia
AAGATTATTAATTTGTGAAGCCGATGAGGTTGAGGAGGATGAACATTTATGCTTGATAGATCGTCCCAAACCTCTTGCCATACTAGACTGCGGCCCGAGCACTTGGGTGAATATGTCTATGTCACTAGGAGAGGATTCTGCAGAAGTCGACTGCATCTCCAACATTTTGCTCTGCAATTTAAAAGGTAATGATCGTAAATAATTAGTAACGTATTAAAAGAAATAGAAATAAGAAATAAACTATTAAAAT
>NW_023358245.1:0-249 GCF_001411555.2 Juglans regia
TGTGGACACACGTAACGTAATGTGTGGCACCATCGGCGTTAGTGCCTGGCGCGCTCCGGTGACCAGCTAATTAGGCCCCATTCGCAACCTGTTGACTGTACTTCGTCAACCCAGGGAATTTCACACCTATTTAGACACGGCAGCGTGAACAAAGGAGTTCCACTAGGATATTACCCCATCCTAGCGCTTAGGGTCGTGATTGACATGAATGACTTAACTGGCAGACATGACATTTCGTAACGTGACGTA
>NW_023358249.1:0-269 GCF_001411555.2 Juglans regia
AGCATGCGGGCTAGCGAGGCTAGCAAACACACGGCAGCGCGCGCAGCACAAGCCAGCGCGCACAAGCACGCAGCACAAGCCAGCGCGCGCAGGCGCGCAGCACAAGCCAGCGCGCACAAGCACGCAGCACAGGCCAGCGCGCGCAGCACAGGCCCGCGCGCACATGCGCGCAGCACCAGGCGCCCCAGCGGGCCGCACGCCCAGGCACTTCGCAGTGCGCAGGCCCGTGCGCACACCAGTGGGCCGCGGGGCCCTGCACACGCCCATGC
>NW_023358250.1:0-266 GCF_001411555.2 Juglans regia
CGTGTGAGTGGTGACAAGGTTGTATGTCTTGACAGGCTCCGTGCTTGTGCATCGAACTGTTAGGCGTGCTCCTCCTCATTTTTGCTCCTCGTGTGAATAGCATGTTGGGCTACCGAAGGGTTCCTGTGGTGCATACCTACAAAGATGGAATTTGTCCCTCTCGTTGCCCCTTGTCCTTGTCGGTGCTCATCTTTGGGTGCTGGCTGGACTCTGAAGTTGTCCACGTGTTACCATGCAAGCCTTCGAGTTTACGTTGGTTGTCATGG
>NW_023358252.1:0-282 GCF_001411555.2 Juglans regia
TTAACTGCGGAGTTCTGATGGGATCCGGTGCATTAGTGCTGGCATGATCGCACCCATCAAACTAATTACTTAAAATTCATATAATCCTTGAGCGACATACTAGCGTCCTTCCGATCCCAATCCAAACGGAGATCTGAGCCAAACCCATCGCTACGCGATGGGCAGGGCGAGATTTTCTCAAAAATCCACTCCCGAGTGGTCCTTCTTGTCAATTTATCTCGCAAGGCGGAGAAAACAAAAACGTGGGGTGCAACACGAGGACTTCCCAGGAGGTCACCCATC
>NW_023358253.1:0-290 GCF_001411555.2 Juglans regia
AACACCCCGTATTTTAATGTATTTTTATTGAATGATTATTTTTATGTTATTCAAAAAATTATTCTTTTGTTTTAAAATTACTGGATTTTAATTGGGTTATTTTTAGGATTTTTAATTTGATGAAAATTATTATTTATGTGCTTTTAATATTTAAATTAATTACTGTGAGATTTAATTATTTCAATTTGACTTTACCATTTCGTTTAAATTATTTTATTTAATTTGTGGTTTTAAAATCATTTCCGTTGGATCATTTTCGTGACCCAAGTTATGAGGACTGGACCTCATTT
>NW_023358254.1:0-284 GCF_001411555.2 Juglans regia
AAAAGTAAACCTTAAATCACAAGTTTTGACCTTAATAAAAACATCTCCAAGAATTCCAAAAAATCAAATCTTACTTCTAACATATTCATAACATCATCCTAAGATCAAACATGCTTTAAAAAATCAAACAAAACTCACCAAAAAACAACACTTGGAGTTTTTGGTTTTAAACTTAGTCCAAAACAGAAACTGATTTTCCCAACTAACTATGATCAATCTCTTGATCCATGGCTTAAAGACATGTGATCTTCAAACTAACACATCACATGGTTTAAAAATGTGTC
>NW_023358255.1:0-268 GCF_001411555.2 Juglans regia
AACACAGGAACCCTTCGGTAGCCCAACATGCTATTCACACGAGGAGCAAAAATGAGGAGGAGCACGCCTAACAGTTCGATGCACAAGCACGGAGCCTGTCAAGACATACAACCTTGTCACCACTCACACACCGTTACGTCCGCCAGACCACAACATCAAACAAATTGAACCACACCCCAACCAAGCACAAGGCTAGCTGAGCGTGTGGAAGCATTGTGTGGTGTCGAGCCTGCCCCGCTAGGCATGGGAAATAAGAGAAGAGAAAATA
>NW_023358256.1:0-253 GCF_001411555.2 Juglans regia
TTTTTGATTTTTCGGATTTATTTAATCAAAAAAATTAAATAAAAAAATCCCGATGTCGAAAAATTGTGAGGCTTGCTCCTACTTCAAGATATGATTTTTCTAAGCATGCCTGCAAAAAATCTCGTCCAAATTCAAAGGATTTCGATAAAAAAGGCCTTTATGTTTCCTCGGACATTTGATGTTTCCTCCTGCCGGTTGGGATTTGGCTCTAAATGCTCTTTAGGGGGGGCATGCAAGCCCCAACATGGTCAGC
>NW_023358258.1:0-257 GCF_001411555.2 Juglans regia
TCTCGCCCAAGCACGCTTAACTGCGGAGTTCTGATGGGATCCGGTGCATTAGTGCTGGTATGATCGCACCCATCAAACTAATTACTTAAAATTCATATAATCCTTGAGCGACATACTAGGGTCCTTCCGATCCCAATCCAAACGGAGATCTGATCCAAACCCATGGCTACGCGATGGGCAGGGCGAGATTTTCCCAAAAATCCACTCCCGAGTGCTCCTTCTTGTCAATTTATCTCGCAAGGCGGAAAAAACAAAAA
>NW_023358259.1:0-255 GCF_001411555.2 Juglans regia
TGTCAAGCACACAAAGGTCCGACGAAGAACACCGTAGATCACACAAACTCTACAAAAGCAATCTTCCTTGTTGCCTCAAAAGATTGCAATACAACACTCACAACCTGGCCCCCCAATGTTGCCACCCGACGTGCATGAACGGGGGCGAACACTTGTCTCGTGCTTTTGGACAATTGAAACCACCCAAATTGGTTTCCTAAATTCATTCCAATACATCTTGGATGTGTTCCAAGCATCACCTATCGATTTTTGCCT
>NW_023358260.1:0-284 GCF_001411555.2 Juglans regia
CCTTAAGTTAGGGGGTAAAATGGTCATTTGCCCACATGTAGAGGGTAAAATGGTAATTTTACTCTAAGTTGTCTCTTTTCACATTTCTAATTGTTAGTAATTAATTTCTAACTTTTAGAATAACCTTTTACAGTTACTCGTGTTTCGCGCTTTATTCTAGTAGAACGCGACGATCGAGGTAAGTTAGCTTTTAACTTACTATCAGTTTAATGTGTATGAGTGATAAGTAAGGGAACTAAATTGTATGTATGCATGTTATCATATGTGCCATGCCAAGTCATTAC
>NW_023358261.1:0-255 GCF_001411555.2 Juglans regia
TTGGCTTGGCTCCCAAGGGGTTGAGACCTCAACAACTGTCCCGATTGTTACTATTTTCTCTTCTCTTATTTCCCATGCCTAGCGGGGCAGGCTCGACACCACACTATGCTTCCACACGCTCAGCTAGCCTTGTGCTTGGTTGGGGTGTGGTTCAATTTGTTTGATGTTGTGGTCTGGCGGACGTAACGGCGTGTGAGTGGTGACAAGGTTGTATGTCTTGACAGGCTCCGTGCTTGTGCATCGAACTGTTAGGCG
>NW_023358263.1:0-262 GCF_001411555.2 Juglans regia
TCAGCTAGCCTTGTGCTTGGTTGGGGTGTGGTTCAATTTGTTTGATGTTGTGGTCTGGCGGACGTAACGGCGTGTGAGTGGTGACAAGGTTGTATGTCTTGACAGGCTCCGTGCTTGTGCATCGAACTGTTAGGCGCGCTCCTCCTCATTTTTGCTCCTCGTGTGAATAGCATGTTGGGCTACCGAAGGGTTCCTGTGTTGCATACCTACAAAGATGGAATTTGTCCCTCTCGTTGCCCCTTGTCCTTGTCGGTGCTCATCT
>NW_023358264.1:0-291 GCF_001411555.2 Juglans regia
CCAGGAAAAGCAGAGACATCCAAGCAAAATTTAAACCAAACAGAAAGGAAAAACAGCATAGTAAACGCCGAATACAACAAAGAAAAAGAGAGAGGGGAGAAAGGAAAAGTGGGGAAAAATGTTAGTTTTTGAGTTTTAAATTTCAACCATTCATCTTTAATATTCAGATTTAATCTAACGGTAGAAATTTAAATATTGATTTAAACTAACATAAAATAGATAATTAAAATATAAATATTCTATCATATACTTAAAATTAATTTTAATTTATAAAATACTAATTTTTCATCA
>NW_023358265.1:0-255 GCF_001411555.2 Juglans regia
TCAAGAAATTCAAGCCTAGTAAAGACTAAAATTTCAAGCCTAATATTTGGTGCATTTCCTAAGGACATGTGGATTTAAACCCAGAGACGTATTGCTCTGATACCCCCCTGTGACGCCCGCAAATTCCGCTTGGGATCGGACGGACATTTGAAGCGTCGAGACATGCAACACAAGGTTACCTGCCCCCGTTCATGACATATAAGATGCAATATTCCTAACATGCATCTAGCATTATGCAATATTCGCAGCGGATAA
>NW_023358266.1:0-244 GCF_001411555.2 Juglans regia
GCCTTGACAGCCCCGTGGCAAGCCCCATGGCTCCCCATGGCTTGGCCCATGGCTTGCCCCAAGGCACGCCGCGACACACCCGTGGTGCTTTGCCTACCATGTCAAGCACACAAAGGTCCGACGAAGAACACCGTAGGTCACACAAACTCTACAAAAGCAATCTTCCTTGTTGCCTCAAAAGATTGCAATACAACACTCACAACATGGCCCCCCAATGTTGCCACCCGACGTGCATGAACGGGGG
>NW_023358267.1:0-348 GCF_001411555.2 Juglans regia
GCGGCAACTTTGTGAGCCATAGGGCAAAATGACGAACCATGGACAGTAACATCGGTCGCAGTATCTTTTCTGTAAATCCCAAACTCGATCAAACCATCTTTTTTGAAGATAGTAAGATCCAAAAAATTCACTCTAGAAACTTCAATTTCCAAAGTAAATTTAATGGAAGGATATTGACTATTTAGATACTTAAGAAACTCACTCAGGAGATCTTGGTGACCAGTCCATGCACATAAAACATCGTCAACATATCTGTGCCAATAAAATACATTACTCAACAACTCATGACCAGAGGAGAACAAATCATGTTCGAATTTAGACATGAAAACCTCAGAAATGAGGGAGCCA
>NW_023358269.1:0-281 GCF_001411555.2 Juglans regia
TAAACAATAAAATCACTATAATATATAAATAAAAAATATTTATCACTATTATATATAAATAAAAAATAAAATCACTATAATATATAAATAAAAAATAAAATCACTATAATATATAAATAAAAAATAAAATAACTATAATATATATCACTATTAAATATAAATAAAAAATAAAATCATTATAATATATAAATAAAAAATAAAATCACTATAATATATAAATAAAAAATAAAATCACTATAATATATAAATAAAAAATATTTATCACTATTATATATAAATAA
>NW_023358270.1:0-276 GCF_001411555.2 Juglans regia
TATGGCCCAGCCACGGGTATAATGGTGGTTTATAACCCTACCACGGGGGTTAAACATGGTATTGTCCCGATGTGATATTAAATGAAGATAAGATTATAATGTTTCAGTTCAGAAATGCCAACGGATTCTATTTTTCTGAAAATTTCGCTCTAATGTTTTTGTACAAGTTTTGTTTCTGCATTCTGAAAGTAAATGTTTTGTTCGGCTTATCAAATGTTATAAATGCTCATGTTTACATGCTAGTATATGCTCTCTACTTACTGAGTTGTTGATAAC
>NW_023358271.1:0-252 GCF_001411555.2 Juglans regia
ACAATCGTTCGTGTCAAACGAGAACGCTCGGTTTGGGATAAAGAGGCCGGAGACCCCCCACACCAACACAATGTTCCGCATCCAAGAGCACGAGAACGCCCACATGGTCCATGACAACCAACGTAAACTCGAAGGCGTGCATGGTAACACGTGGACAACTTCAGAGTCCAGCCAGCACCCAAAGATGAGCACCGACAAGGACAAGGGGCAACGAGAGGGACAAATTCCATCTTTGTAGGTATGCAACACAGG
>NW_023358272.1:0-266 GCF_001411555.2 Juglans regia
TCTAAAAGTTAGAAATTAATTACTAACAATTAGAAATGTGAAAAGAGACAACTTAGAGTAAAATTACCATTTTACCCTCTACATGTGGGCAAATGACCATTTTACCCCCTAACTTAAAGATTTGATATCTTAATTCCAAAAAATTACCAAAATTTACATTCCTCATGTAAATTTTGTCCCAAACTCAAATCTCAACTCAGAAAAATTTAAAACCAATCACAACTATGAAAAACTCACTATGGCCGAAACCTACATAGGCCATTTGT
>NW_023358273.1:0-269 GCF_001411555.2 Juglans regia
GCGACATACTAGCGTCCTTCCGATCCCAATCCAAACGGAGATGTGATCCAAACCCATGGCTACGCGATGGGCAGGGCGAGATTTCCCGAAAAATCCACTCCCGAGTGCTCCTTCTTGTCAATTTATCTCGCAAGGCAAAAAAAACAAAAACGAGGGGTGCAACACGAGGACTTCCCAGGAGGTCACCCATCCTAGTACTACTCTCGCCCAAGCACGCTTAACTGCGGAGTTCTGATGGGATCCGGTGCATTAGTGCTGGTATGATCGCA
>NW_023358275.1:0-250 GCF_001411555.2 Juglans regia
ATCCAAGATGTATTGGAATGAATTTAGGAAACCAATTTGGGTGGTTTCAATTGTCCAAAAGCACGAGACAAGTGTTCGCCCCCGTTCATGCACGTCGGGTGGCATCATTGGGGGGCCATGTTGTGAGTGTTGTATTGCAATCTTTTGAGGCAACAAGGAAGATTGCTTTTGTAGAGTTTGTGTGATCTACGGTGTTCTTCGTCGGACCTTTGTGTGCTTGACATGGTAGGCAAAGCACCACGGGTGTGTC
>NW_023358276.1:0-247 GCF_001411555.2 Juglans regia
GGGGTGAAACATGGTATACGGCCCAGCCACGGGTATAATGGTGGTTTATAACCCTACCACGGGGGTGAAACATGGTATACGGCCCAGCCACGGGTATAATGGTGGTTTATAACCCTACCGCGGGAGTTAAACATGGTATTTGTCCCGATGTGATGCTATGAGATGATATGAATATAATGTTTCAGTTTGGAAATGCCAAAGGATTTTCTTTTCGGTAATAAGTTTGTTTTTCTGAAAATTTCGCTCT
>NW_023358278.1:0-248 GCF_001411555.2 Juglans regia
ATGAATTTAGGAAACCAATTTGGGTGGTTTCAATTGTCCAAAAGCACGAGACAAGTGTTCGCCCCCGTTCATGCACGTCGGGTGGCAACATTGGGGGGCCATGTTGTGAGTGTTGTATTGCAATCTTTTGAGGCAGCAAGGAAGATTGCTTTTGTAGAGTTTGTGTGATCTACGGTGTTCTTCGTCGGACCTTTGTGTGCTTGACATGGTAGGCAAAGCACCACGGGTGTGTCGCGGCGTGCCTTGGG
>NW_023358280.1:0-267 GCF_001411555.2 Juglans regia
AAATAGTAACAATCGGGACAGTTGTTGAGGTCTCAACCCCTTGGGAGCCAAGCCAAACCAGCAAACAACCCATCGTCGGCCGAGAGCACGCGTAGGAATCTAGTGCTAAGAAGCACCAAACACCATGCCACACTCACACCTCAAGGATGCAATGCACGAGGATCGAACCCCCACGAAGATCAACGCATCAAGAAGGAAACCGTATCAAGGTTCAACCCCATGGGAACAAGGCCATCAAGGTCCGGAAGCCACCTCAATGAAGCATGT
>NW_023358282.1:0-293 GCF_001411555.2 Juglans regia
AAAGTTCTAGTATAATAGAATTGAGGGAAGAAACTGATCATATAAAAATTGAGAGGTCCCCAAATAAATCAAACCAAAAAAAAACCCAAAATGAAAACAACCATAATAGACCCCATCAATCATCCCTCCACATGAGCGATCAATCTATTTTCCTATCAGTCACCTTCATCGACTCTGCTAAATCCTGAAATAGAGACAGAGGAAAGAAAATCTCCCCTCCCTCATCAGATATTCTCTTACCATTTTTGAGCCATTTCTTTAGCACCCTTTGAGATGTGTTAGACAGGTATTAT
>NW_023358283.1:0-251 GCF_001411555.2 Juglans regia
GCTTGGCCCATGGCTTGCCCCAAGGCACGCCGCGACACACCCGTGGTGCTTTGCCTACCATGTCAAGCACACAAAGGTCCGACGAAGAACACCGTAGATCACACAAACTCTACAATAGCAATCTTCCTTGTTGCCTCAAAAGATTGCAATACAACACTCACAACATGGCCCCCCAATGTTGCCACCCGACGTGCATGAACGGGGGCGAACACTTGTCTCGTGCTTTTGGACAATTGAAACCACCCAAATTG
>NW_023358284.1:0-278 GCF_001411555.2 Juglans regia
TCTAAATTAATTATTTTTATGCGTTTAAATTTCTTCTCAAATTAAATTAACTTGTTGTGGGGTTTAATTATTTATTTTCATTTTAATCATTACGTTTGAATTATTTTATTTTACTTGCTGTTTTAAAATCGTTTCCATTGGATCTTTTTTTTATGACCCAAGATTTAAGGATTGGACCTTATTTCTTTCTCTACATTTTCTCTTTCCTCTTTTCTTTTTCTTCTTTTCTTTTTTTTTTTTTTCCTTTTCCTTTCTTTCTTTTTCTTTTTCTCCCCCCT
>NW_023358285.1:0-285 GCF_001411555.2 Juglans regia
CATGAACAAAAGTCATCAAAATCACTAAAACCATACTTGAACTTTTTGGTTTCTCTTCTAAGTTCAAAACAGAATTTTGTTTCTAACTTGTTTTGATCAACCTCTTGATCCATGACTTATAAAGAAGTGACCTTCAAACCAAAACATCAAATGGTTCAAAAAGGTGTCCTAAAACAGATCCAAGCTTCAAACTCAAGATCACATGGGTAAACATCAACCAAAACATAAATTTAGCCAAGAACATCATCACTTTGGCCTAACCGAATATCTCATTGCATAAAATTT
>NW_023358286.1:0-279 GCF_001411555.2 Juglans regia
TGTCTGTTATATGGTATGCCATGTTACAAAATGTTGCATGTTACATGTATGACATGTTATGAAATGTTCTCTGTTACATTTATGTCTCGAAGTATGTCATGTCTGTCGTCCTACGTTCATGTCACGTTATGTTACGTCAAGATTTCTGTCCTTTATGTCACGTTCATGTTACGTCACGTTACGAAATGTCATGTCTGCCAGTTAAGTCATTCATGTCAATCACGACCCTAAGCGCTAGGATGGGGTAATATCCTAGTGGAACTCCTTTGTTCACGCTGG
>NW_023358287.1:0-266 GCF_001411555.2 Juglans regia
CCAAGAGCACGAGAACGCCCACATGGTCCATGACAACCAACGTAAACTCGAAGGCTTGCATGGTAACACGTGGACAACTTCAGAGTCCAGCCAGCACCCAAAGATGAGCACCGACAAGGACAAGGGGCAATGAGAGGGACAAATTCCATCTTTGTAGGTATGCAACACAGGAACCCTTCGGTAGCCCAACATGCTATTCACACGAGGAGCAAAAATGAGGAGGAGCACGCCTAACAGTTCGATGCACAAGCACGGAGCCTGTCAAG
>NW_023358288.1:0-265 GCF_001411555.2 Juglans regia
GACGAAGAACACCGTAGATCACACAAACTCTACAAAAGCAATCTTCCTTGTTGCCTCAAAAGATTGCAATACAACACTCACAACATGGCCCCCCAATGTTGCCACCCGACGTGCATGAACGGGGGCGAATACTTGTCTCGTGCTTTTGGACAATTGAAACCACCCAAATTGGTTTCCTAAATTCATTCCAATACATCTTGGATGTGTTCCAAGCATCACCTATCGATTTTTGCCTATTTTCGATTTTTTTTGATTTTTCGGATTT
>NW_023358289.1:0-254 GCF_001411555.2 Juglans regia
CAGCCAGCACCCAAAGATGAGCACCGACAAGGACAAGGGGCAACGAGAGGGACAAATTCCATCTTTGTAGGTATGCAACACAGGAACCCTTCGGTAGCCCAACAGGCTATTCACACGAGGAGCAAAAATGAGGAGGAGCACGCCTAACAGTTCGATGCACAAGCACGGAGCCTGTCAAGACATACAACCTTGTCACCACTCACACGCCGTTACGTCCGCCAGACCACAACATCAAACAAATTGAACCACACCCC
>NW_023358291.1:0-244 GCF_001411555.2 Juglans regia
TGGCCTTGTTCCCATGGGGTTGAACCTTGATACGGTTTCCTTCTTGATGCGTTGATCTTCGTGGGGGTTCGATCCTCGTGCATGGCATCCTTGAGGTGTGAGTGTGGCTTGGTGTTTGGTGCTTCTTAGCACTAGATTCCTACGCGTGCTCTCGGCCGACGATGGGTTGTTTGCTGGTTTGGCTTGGCTCCCAAGGGGTTGAGACCTCAACAACTGTCCCGATTGTTACTATTTTCTCTTCTCT
>NW_023358292.1:0-276 GCF_001411555.2 Juglans regia
CACATATTTATTTTTAAAATAATCATTTAACTTACAACACTTTAAAAAAAATTATTTTAAAACAATAAAATAATTTCTGGTACTATCCTAAGGGACATGTGGTTTTACCCAGAGCCGAACTGCTCTGATACCACCTGTGGCGCCCCCAACCCCCATGCAAGGAAAACACGGGAATCGAGACGCCGGGATGATGACAACACGGTCACACATCCCAACGTAAGTGCCAAGTGTGTGTACATGCAACGGTGTACAACAACAACGCAGCGGATTAGTCAA
>NW_023358293.1:0-263 GCF_001411555.2 Juglans regia
AACTTATCAAAGGTAAATCACAACCTTTGTGGCGTTCCTCCTTTGTAATCTGGGTTCTTGAGACGGGTTCTTCAACGGGTCTAGATTTTGATATAATCTAGGTTCTTGAAACGAGTTCTCATCGGGTCTAGGTTCAGTCAATGGATGGAGAACCTAGACCCGATGAGAACTCGTTTCAAGAACCTAGATTATATCAAAATCTAGACCCGTTGAAGAACCCGTCTCAAGAACCCAGATTACAAAGGAGGAACGCCACAAAGGTT
>NW_023358295.1:0-269 GCF_001411555.2 Juglans regia
CACCAAGGGGGCGAGTAGATAACTCATCCTTTGTGTTGCATGCCATGCAACATGAGTTTGAGCGGTTGAACTTGGTGTTAGGTGAAGTGAGGAATAGCATGGATAATCAAGAAGCAATGGTTAGAAATCTGCAAACAGAGAAAGATAGGAGGCGACATGAGCCTAATATTAAGAATGGGTATGAGAATGGAGAGTATGAGGAAGTGCTAACATCTGAAGTTGGATTGGGTAGACATAGAAGAGTTAGGCATGGAAGAGGCCTTAGGGCA
>NW_023358296.1:0-279 GCF_001411555.2 Juglans regia
TTGAGAAAGTTTAAATCTTTTATGGTTTAATCTTATTCCAATGGCTTTGATATTTTTATTGGAAGATCCTAAGCATCTTATATACATGTTAGAATGTTATTTTGAAGATATTTGATGTTAGTTTCGAATATATGAAATTTTATGGAAGGAGATATTCGGTTAGGCCAAAGTGATGATGTTCTTGGCTAAATTTATGTTTTGGTTGATGTTTACCCATGTGATCTTGAGTTTGAAGCTTGGATCTGTTTTAGGACACCTTTTTGAACCATGTGATGTTTT
>NW_023358297.1:0-266 GCF_001411555.2 Juglans regia
TAATCTTGTGGCGTTCAAGCTCCAAACTTATCACCTTGATTCTGATTTCTGGGTGTGGCGTTTTCAATCCTTCGTAGTCTTGGTTCTCATCTAGTTGGGTGACTGGTCAAGGCTCAACAAATCTTATCAATGATATGAACTTCACCAACAATTGTGATGAAACCCGATAACAATGATGGCTTGGAACCCCAAGATCGTATTGATAAGATTTGTTGAGCCTTGACCAGTCACCCAACTAGATGAGAACCAAGACTACGAAGGATTGA
>NW_023358298.1:0-267 GCF_001411555.2 Juglans regia
TTTTTTTTTTTTTTTTTTTTTTTTTTTTTTTTTTTTTTTTTTTTTTTTTTTTTTTTTTTTTTTTTATGAAAACGACTTTGACAAAGAAAACCAGCCTAACAACAACGAAAAAATGGAAGAACCAACCTATCAATTCTCAACAACCTTATAACTGGCAAACCAGGACTCAGAAGTCCCTACTGCACCCAACCTAGAAAGGCTATCAACCACTGAATTTCCTTCTTTAAAAACATGATTCACCGAAAAAGTGATAGATGAAAGAATATT
>NW_023358299.1:0-255 GCF_001411555.2 Juglans regia
GCAGAGCGGTCCGCCCCTGGTGTGCACCGGTCTGCTCGTCCCTTCTACCGGCGATGCGCTCCTGGCCTTAACTGGCCGGGTCGTGCCTCCGGTGCTGTTACTTTTAAGAAATTAGAGTGCTCAAAGCAAGCCTACGCTCTGTATACATTAGCATGGGATAACATCATAGGATTTCGGTCCTATTGTGTTGGCCTTCGGGATCGGAGTAATGATTAACAGGAACAGTCGGGGGCATTCGTATTTCATAGTCAGAGG
>NW_023358300.1:0-247 GCF_001411555.2 Juglans regia
AGACGATACCCCCCCGCCGGTGGCATGGGGGGCGTGGCACACGCCCTTTCCATGGGCGCCAGGGGCATGCCCATGTGAGGGGGGCGGCATGGTCAGCCCTCCTGACTGACCATGTTGGGGCTTGCATGCCCCCCCTAAAGAGCATTTAGAGCCAAATCCCAACCGGCAGGAGGAAACATCAAATGTCCGAGGAAACATAAAGGCCTTTTTTATCGAAATACTTTGAATTTGGACGAGATTTTTTGCA